>NW_027192400.1:327516-418843 GCF_041956645.1 Rasamsonia byssochlamydoides | reverse complement strand
GGGGGGGGGAAGGGAAGAAGGAAAGAAAAAGAAAATACTCGTGTCTGCGTTGTGATCAATGGTCAGTATTAACTTCCCCACTCACTTCCTTGCCTAACTCAGGTTTGTAGTAGATATCTAGAATCTTGCATTTTCCGGTGGTTTGATTCGACGCGTGAACTTGTACCTGGGTTTATGGGCCAAAGAAAAAAAGAAAGAGAGAGAGAGAGATTTCAGTCATGGCAGACACGTCGTGGAAACTATCTCCTTGTCTTACCACTTTATCGCATATTCGAACAATTACACGGCTGGATTTGCTACCTCCAAGTTGAACTGTAAGAGAACTGTAATAATGCAATGAACCAGCACCATAATGACGACTTCAACTGTTATCAACTAGCCATTGTTAGAATGGAGTGGCAGTGAAGTCGGTTCCACCGACGTGCTCGGCCACTTTCCCTCTGCATAATCACCTCCCTCCTTCGCAATCGTCCACCATGGATTTCTCATGTCTGGGGCTGGAAAGTCATAACCAAGATGAAGCTCCCATGAACTCAAGCGCGCCTCCCTCACTGCTCGCCCAAACTCGTCCATCCAAATCAGATTGATCTCCCCCGACTGCGTTGTCTTCTCGTCATGAACCCAGATGATGCCCGTCACCCATGCCCAATGCGCGGACGCCCGAATATATTCATGCATATCTTCCGAGTTTGACATGACGTCCTTCTTGGCCTCCGCCTTTACCCCTCTGATGCTCTGGCGGTATTCCGCTGGACGCTTCGGACCCATGTGGCTGTCAAGGACCTCGGGGATGCACGTCAACAGTTGATGCCAGTCATCGTAATCGTAGTGAGTCCGGTCGTTTAGAAACAGGAAATTGACTTTCGTTTGGTTATCGCTCGTTGCCCGTGTGAGGACGTCTTCCGTGTGCTCCTCCATAGGATTGCGATTTGGGCCTGGCTCCCGCGCCAGTCCATAGTCGATCCGTAGCCACGCACGGTGGTGACCGCGCACGACCAACATGGCGGCGGCGCGCTGTTCAACCGTTCGGACCCGTTCCAGGATGGATTTGATCTGGTCTTCAGTTGGTCGCTCATAATTGCGTGACTGGGCAGCTTGATGATACCGCTGAGGGAGTCAGCACGACGGGACGGGGAAGTACTCTTCTTCCCTGGCAACATGTATGTAATAAGGATCAATGCTCGACTCACCCAGCGACCAGCAATGCCCATCTGGACATAGTCACGGAACAGTCGGTCTCGCTGCTCGAGTGCGGTCTCACCAGACGAGCTGTCCCATCGTTCCTGTCCAGAATCATCACATTGTTAACTTTCCAACCCTAAGAAGCTGTAGAGCAGGTCAGGTTGATGCACGTACGAGAAGGTAGATCTCCGACGCGAGCAATTCAGTCCAGAACCCTGCCATGATTGTCGGGGCAGGTCTGATGTGATGCGAACAGGTTTGAGTCTGAGGCAGTTTGATAGGATTTTGCTAATGGGAGGTTCTGAGGAATCCACCATAGCAGTAAGAGTGGAGAGTAACTTTTTCTAAGAGGGAGGAAGAGCACGATCTTCGAGATGAGGGACGAGGGATTGGGCTGTGACGAGGGAAGGAACGATGGATGGATGACTCTCATGACTGCAAGCCCCCTCCCTGGGCCCTAAGCCCTAAGCCCTAATGATGTCTAATTTGGGCTGAACCAGCAGAAGTATCTTCAGCAATATCGTAGAGGTTTGCAACTCGGTTTTCCTTTTCTTTTTTCTATTTGTTCGATTTATTTCATTTCCTTTTTTTTTCTTTTTAAACCTTGCCTCCTTTTTTTGCTTAAAAAAAAATCCAAGTCTGCGATTGTTGTCGCTATAACCGATTGCTGAGACGCTCAACACAATTCTGCCATTCCATTTACCCTCGACCTGTTCTGGAAAGAACTAGAGATAGAGAAGTCCTGACGAGGTTGTTTCCCAATTTCAATTGAAAACTGGCCCGAGTCACATATATGGCTCCCAGCAAGTGGCGCAACATCTTATAGAGCTTTGCGGCCTCTTCCCTGGAGCAAGCAGTAAGCAATGATGTCAAATGTAACATCTCAATCCTGAACTGCTGAACATCATCCTCGTGAAAAGATGGACGCAGTTTGAAGATATTATTTTCTAGAAACAAATTGATCTCGCCTGTGAGGCTGGTGGTTATCTGAGACAACGAAGGGGGTCAAACCACATTGACTCTTTCATGATTTAGGCTTATCAGCAGCACAGCTACTACTAATATGAGAAAGATATTTTTTTAGGGGATATAGACATGGGATCTGAGGGTAATAATAATATATTATAAATATTAGCAGTCGGTGGGTACTGGGAGAGGCATCCGCAACACCATGAATTTCTATAAATCACTATTTCGGGCGTTCAGGGGTTTACTTTTCTGCATTTGTCGTATTTGTCCTATATTAGGAGAAGTTGGGACTAGAACACCCTGCACAGTGCCGTGTAAATGAGTCAGCTAGACATCATCCTCGTCATAGGAATGGCTGGACGATACGACCTTTTCGTGGCAGGGAAGTTGTTAGATAGAGGAGAATCACGGTAGATAGTAGTGAATATAGCAGTGTATACATGTGTGTAGTTAGGATTCAAGGACAAACTCTAGACTGAAATATCATCCTGATTAATTGATGCTGATACTTATGAACTTGTAAGAGGCTATCTATGGAGTACCTAAACTTGCTAATGGTCGATGGAGTGAACAAGGCAGTAGAGAGCTCTTGATGCACATCCGTGGGGAAGATTCGAGAGCATGAACGCATATATTTATTCACACATTCTCTCTCTCTGGCAGAATAATATCCTATAGGATTATTTAATGTTATGATAATGACCTTACAGCATGGCTTGCTGCCTGCCTATCTCAGATTGATCTACTCAGCGCATATATCTCACAAGTACAGTACATACATATATACCAACGATTTGGTTTCGCCCAACTTTCATTCTTTCAAGGCTCTGATAATTATTTACGTACATCAGACGTAATCATGTAGTTCACGCATACCATTACCTGACCAGTGTTGCCAACAAAGTACCCAGCCAACAGCCATGGAAATGACCCATTCACCCATTACCCAACCTGTCCGATACCGATACCAAGAACGCCAAACTCACCGGGAGCTCGCCCAGAAAGGTCGATAATAAAACCCGTACACTGAACTGTCCCAAGGAAAAAAAAAAGACAAGAAAGGACTCTCCCACTGATATCATTTCATCCTAGTCTCGCCCATTGGGTGGCAGAAGTACCATTGCGCAAAGAGTTTTAGGCTCGCATTATCCTGGTGCCGGAAATCATAGAGCCTACTATGCCGCACGACGAGCTCATTGCCATCAAAATAGGCTTGGAGGATCCGGCCATGCTGTGGTCCCATGAAGGAGAATAACAGGACCTAAAATACGAAAAACAAAACCTCAGTCAGTAACCAGTAACAAAATCGGGTATGATCATATAAACAAAAGCGGCAGAAGGTAAAGAAAGAATGTAGTACTGCACCTGAGATAGATACGTAAACAATCCAATAACAAGTTAATAAATAAGTCGAAGCCACATGAGCATCTCATATCATGTCATGCCAGGTCACGTTGTTGCTAATAAGAACTGACTACTACTATAAAAGACTAAAGCTAGCTAATTATAGCTACCAGTGCGTTCCGCACTCCGTCCCGGGGGCGGGGCTCGGTACCTTCCGCGAAGTCAGGCAGGCAACTAAATTAATTAATCCAACGAAAGCAAGCTGACATCGACCTCAGCTCAAACGACTTCCTACCAACAAACAGCTCCAACGCAGCAAGCTGAAAACTACCAACAACCAACAACCATGCTCGTTTATTCAGTCTTCATTGGTGATGGTATCGAGGAGGTTGCTTCCGCTCCTCCCGGGGGCAGAAGGCAGAAGCAAATTAATCAATAATATAAAAGATGGGATGGATGGTGTGATCACACGGAGAAATATTAAGAAAGATTGTCACTTTCATGTTGCAGCGACCAGAGCAGCAGAGCAGCAGGAAGATGGCCGTGTTCGTTCGAGTGGCATTCGATTGAGACGAGACGAGACACGGCCACTCAACGAGCTCCCACCTAGGTACTTGGGTAGTATCATTGAATTCACTCGGCATTTTTTTTCTCCTTTTGTTTCTCCTTTTCCTTCTATTATCCTCAGAATATGCCATTGAAAATCGCCATCATCGGCGCCGGTCCAGCCGGGTGCATGCTGGCCCGGCTTCTCCTCCACAAGCAGAAAGACACCAAGAAGAACGACAAAAACACATCCAACAAGAACGATGACATCGACGTGACCATCTTCGAAGGCGAGCCCTCCTTCGACTTCCGCGCCCAAGGCGGCACGCTCGACCTGCACACCGCGATCGGAATCGCCGCGCTGAAACAGGCCGGCTTGTACGAGGAATTCCTGCGCGAGGCGCGCTACGACGGCGAGGCCACCGTCTTCTCCGACAAGCGGCGGAATGCGTTCATCAGCATTGCGCCCGCGACGGGCGAGCGTGCTGGCGGACGGCCGGAGATAGATTGCTGGGCGTTGCGGCGGATTCTGCTGGAGTCGTTGCCGGCGGAGAGGATTTGGTGGAATAAGCGGCTGCGTGCGGTGAGCAGAGTTGCAGCAGGGACAGCAACAGGGACGGCGACAGCAGGACCTGTTAGGGATGATGCTGGAGACCACCTCCAGCTAGAATTCACCGACGGCACGACCCAAGCTGGCTTCGACCTCATCGTCGGCGCCGACGGCGCATGGAGCAAGGTCCGCTCGTCACTCCTGTCGACGGAGAAGCCGTTCTATGCCGGCGTGGGCGGGTTCTCGTTCAGCATCCCCGACGCAGCGACCACGGCGCCCGATTCCTACAAGCTCGTCAACCGCGGTAACTTCTTTGCGTACGATGGCTGGCAGCAGAAAGGCCAGGGCCGATCTATCATGGCCAGCAGCTGGGCGACGGCAGTATCAACGTGAATGTGTCGGCGGTGCGGCCGGAAGAGTGGATGGAGCAGGCCGACTACGACGTGACGGATGGAGAGGAGGTGAAAAGGGTCATTGTCGAGCGGGACTTTGCAGACTGGGACTCTCGACAGCTGGATCTGGTGCGGAATGCCGATGGCAAGACGGTTGTCGCGCGGTCGCTGTTCATGCTTCCTGTCGGCTTCACCTGGGAGCATCGGAGGGGCGTGACGGTGATCGGCGACGCAGCGCATCTGATGACCCCGTTTGCAGGCGAAGGCGTCAATCTCGCGCTAGAAGACGCGCTCAAGCTGGCGCAAGCCATCCAGCGGGCTGTTGCAACCCACCGAACAGAAGCAAACCTGCGAGACGTCCTCGACAACCACATCCACTCCTTCGAAAAAGACATGCACCGCCGCGCAACCCGCTCGCAGCAACTGACGCTTGACGTGATGACCGCTCTGATCCTCACGCCTGGCTCGCCCGCATCGATCATCGAGCGATTCGTGCTACGATATATCTGGTCGCAGACTCCTGATTCGCTGAAGATCGTGTGTGTATTGGGCGGTGTATCCGTTTCTGGCTGCGGCGGTGTATGTGGGGTATTTCGTGTTTATATAAAAGAGTGGCGGTGCGCTGAGATTGTAATTATTCTTCTCTCTCTTCTCTCTGGTTATATGATTTCCTGATTATGTGGGTCAATTGCGTTTGCGATAAAAGGGTTGGGTTTGGACAGGAGTATACCTAGTTACATCTATGTATAATATATGAGGAAGAAGCTATATAGTATCATAAGAAAGCAAAAAAAAAAAGGCAACGAACTGGGATCGACGAGAATAAATTCCGATTTATATACCTATATAGCTAACCTTTTCACTCGTACCTACTGCATAGTTAGAATGGACTTGCTGTCCAGCTGCTGTGGCCAAAGTCGCAAGGCAAAACGTGTCCTTGGAAAAGAAACAAGACCACCCAGTATCGGATTAACGCCGGAGGTCACGGAAATCTGGCGTCAAACTTGAGATAACAGATCTGATCTGGTCTGTCGAAGTTGAATGCAATACCTGAACCTGGTGAAGATAGCTGGACGGGCTGTGCGTCCAAGAATCATCATTAAACCACGATATTCAACTAGCTGACAGAGTTTCGACCATCATACAAGTTGTTCACTCTTCTCATCCCCTGCCAAATACATCCTCACATTAACCCCCCGTCCCGGCGTGCCCACAATCTCCGCCTTGAGGAACTGCTCCTCCCACTCACCCACATACTCCACACGCTCATACCGCTGCAGAATCCGCACAATCGTGTACGCGATCTCCGCGAGCGCGAAGTTCTGCCCAATGCAGATGCGCGGACCCCCGTTGAACGGGATGTACTGCCACGGCTTGGGCTGCCATGTCTCCCACCGCTCGGGCGAGAAGAGGGCTGGGTCGGCGAAGGCCGCTGATACAGGTGGGTAGAGGTCTCGACGGCGCTGCATCGCGAGAGTGGAGTAGATTACTGCGTCACCTTTTAGGACTGGGAGCGGGAGGTCGCCGTTGGGCCCGCCGCCGGTGGGCAGTGTTGTGTCTGCCAGCGCGAAGCGGATGTTGAATGGCACGGCTGGGTACAGGCGCAGTGTCTCGTTGATCGTGTGTTTCAGGTAGGGCATGTTCTTGAGGTCGTCGTACGTCGGGGCGCGCGTAGGCCCGACCGTGTCTAGGATCTCCTGGCGCAGTTTCGCGACTACATCTGGATAGTGAGAGAGTTCGTAGAATGTCCACGATAGCGTGGCGGCAGTCGTGTCGCGGCCCGCCAGCAGTACGGCGACAACCTGGTCGCGGATGACCTTGGGGTCGCGCGTGAAATTGGCCAGGGAGTGCAGAAAGGTGAACGATTTCTCGGATCTGCTGCGCTTTTCGAGCTCTTCTGGAGACAACGCCAGCGCCTGGTGGACGAAGGGCACCACGAAGTCGTCGATCGTCTTGATGCCGCGGTAGTAGGCGCCTCGGGGGAGGAACCAGTGGAGGGGTCTGTAGAGTTAGCATGGTCTTTTAAGATAGAGCGACAAAGATGTAAATATATCGATGTTTCCGCTTACTGCAGCACAGTCAAGGTCATCTGAATACGCTGGACATCCGAAAACGCCTTGACAAACTCGGCCTGGGGATTCTCCAAGCTGTTGACGGCATGACCGAGCAGAAACTCCGTCGTCACATCCAGTGTCATCCGGTAGAACAGATCCATGATATCGAACGCCTGACCCGGACTACCAAACAGGCCCATCATGACCTGCGTCCGCCGCTCAAAAATCTCCAAATCGCTGATGCGATCCTTGACGAACATGGGCCTGATCAGATGCCTGCTGTTAGACCAGAGCTTGCCGTCCGTCGTGAAGATGCTGTCCCCTAGAAAGGGACTCCACAGCTCATGGAACTGCTGTCCCTTGCCAAAGTCGGCGAAGTTCCCCGTCAACACGGCCTTGATGTGTTCGGGCTCGCGGGTGAGCAAGTAGCGGACGCCCCCCGTGAAGTTGCTTTCGACGCAGTTGGGACAGGACGGCGTGGCGTGGCCGAAGATGCTGTTGAAGTAGTCGAGGAGGCGGTTCTCGCTGTGGGCTTTGGCTGCGTTTAGGAGCAATTGGAGGTCTGGCGCCACCATTAACAAACAATAATATCATCTATTAGCAGACAACAATTTCATCGATCGATGAGACGATAATCACCTCTGATCGGAATAATTGGCCCACTGGGCATCTGCGGAGCATGGAACCCGCCGTGCCACTTGCTCAGCTTGTAGTTGTACCAGATGAGACTGACGCTGCGGGCCACGGTCAGCAGCAGTAGCAGGCCTGCCGTCGCATAGACGGGCGCCAGCAGGACGACACCCAGGTCGACAGCCATTTCATTCGTGTTCTTGTCGATCGATCGTCACTGCTTTGAAGTAGATATTTGAAGCTTGTCTCATCTATAAGATAAGACTTGCAATAGCTGGATGAAAGGTAGATCAGTCAGATCCATCAGATGGGAACTGATAGCGATTGATAGATGAGCAGCAGCATGACTGGTAAGGTAAGCTCCATGTGAAAGTCCCCAAAACCGAGGTCGTGGACTGGCCGATGTCTGTTTGCCTAGGTGGAATATGCAGCTGATGCACCTGTCAGAATATAGCCTGATAGTTGAATCTTACTTAGGGTGGATTTGGATGATGATTGTGCGGAGAACAATCCACCCCCGCTCTGGAGAAAGCCAAGCAGAGACGGCGTGTGGACTAGCATCAAGTAGGGACCATCTCTGCATGTCGGGATGGTTATGGGAACCAAGCAGCTGGGTTTGCTAAATGCTGGTCTGCGTTTATTATTAATTGGTGGTGGGGGACAGCATCAAATAATTTTAAACAACCTCGAGATTAAAACGAAAATTGAAATATTCAAGACAGACTCTATGGTCTACTCTATAGCCTGCATTAAATCTTCAAGGAGAGTGCAACCCTTTCCATGCCCTGCTGTTCCAGGAACATGAACAGATTCGCTTCTTCTGAGTCTCAGTTAAAAAGAAATTCTCGTCCCCACCATACAGGGCACCAGACTCCCCGGCAGATGTCTCTCGATCGCAAATTTCGCTCGCCAGCCCGTACAATGCCCCGGCAGCAAGACCGCCGGGTCGAGACGCTTCAGATCGCGAACGGTGCTCGCGACCTGTGCCTCGTCGCTGGTCGCGAGATGAAAGCCTCCAACGATGGCATGGAAGGGCACCGAATCTCCCAGCAGGCTGCTGGCGTGTCTGGCAGCGTTGATGACGCCGGCGTGGCTGCATCCGGTGAACATGACGATGCCTTTGCCTGTGTCCCGTCATTAATCAGCCAGCAATGGGAAATTAGAGAAGGGCTACCTTTCAAATTACACATGAGAAACCGCTCATCGGCAATCTTCTCGTCCGAAAACCACTCCCCTTCTTCCCGGACGTAGCGCATCCCGTTCCGCAGGCCCGTCTCGTACGTAGTCCGACGGGGAATCTCGTCTGAGATGAGGAACATGTCATCCAGGACGGTGTGGACCTCGCTATGCTGGTGAACTATTGCGCCCGCCTCTTCCATCTCCTCGAAAGTGGGATCTGCTTCCAGCGAGACGATCTTGTCGCCTAGAAGAAAGCCGCGGTAATCCGGTCGGGAGGGGTGCACGTCCACGACAACATTCGTATCTGCAAGACCTTTGGCCTTTTTGGCTTCTTTGATCATGCGGATGGCTTTGAGCATGCCTCCTGTAGGAAGTCAGACAACGTCCAATCAATCGATAGACGTGAGGTGAAATGTCAGTAGAGAAGTGATACTAGCCAGAATGATCGCGATGCCAATGCGATAGTTGGATCACTTCTATAGAGGAGATGTCTGCCTGCAGACGGGTGACATTTCTCTCCCAGGCCTGTTCTTCAGGGCCGGTGTCGAAGAGGATGGAATGCTTGACGTTGCCTTTGGTGGCGGTCTGTACAGTCAGTCTCGATCTGAAGAAGTGATGATAAGTAGTAATGTAGTCTGTAGAATTTATTTAATTGAAAACAGTGAAAAAAAAAAGTACTAATAATAACAATAATCATGGAACCCATTTGAATGTTGGCATGCCTACCAGCAGAATCGACAACCCATGCGCCGAGCAACACAGATTCTCCATGCGCAACTCCACCGCGGCATCCCCGCGCTCTCCGGGCTGCAGTCGCGGCGCCGTCGACATGGCGATCTGCGCGATCGACCCTCCCGTCAGGTGGACGGTATCCGGGGATGCCGGAGACATCGGGTCGAGTTCATTGTCGATGATGACGAGGGCTTCGAGGGAGTCGATCTCGACGAGAGATGACGCTGGGGACATGCTGAGTGCAGTACGTACGGGTCGTACGGTATTACTTCGTTGCCGAGCGTTGACGAGAACGTGTCGGTATCGAACGATACCACGTGGATTTGAGCCGTGAGCGATTGTTTCAGTTGGAAATCTCTCTTTACGAAAGTGTACTCCGTATATGCAGTTAACAAGCTTAGAGTTAATTTTCGGAATAACAAGAAGCACAACATACGGCGTACGCGCTGCTAATTAATGGTTTTGAGGTTCTTCCGACCAAGATGACCTCAGACCAAGTAACTCATTACTAACTACCTGTACAGACATATCTGGCCAGAACTCCCTCCGGATCAATTTATTGTAGTTTGATATTTTGGATGAATTTACGTAATTATTTACTGACGAGTTTAGGAACGCTTGGGAGGGAAAAATATATTCCTGGCTCAATTCTTGTGCTGTACATCGTAATGAAGAGTCTAGATTAGGAGTTCTTTTTGATTTATTTGTTTCTGTATTTTTTATTTTTTATTTTTTATTTTTTTATTTTTTTATTTTTTATTTTTTTATTTTTTATTTTTTATTTTTTTTTATTTTTTTATTTTTTATTTTTTTATTTTTTATTTTTTATTTTTTATTTTTTATTTTTTATTTTTTTATTTTTTTATTTTTTTATTTTTTATTTTCTATTTTCTATTATTTATTATTATTATTATTTATTATTACGTGGAACTTAAGACAACTTCCAATCTGCTGCTGTCGCGTGAGTCCGTGGAGCTGCCGCGGAGGGGAACGTTCCTGTTGCTCCACCAATCTAACAATTTAATCTAACAATGTAAGGAGGACAACAGAAAAACAGACAAGGAGAGAAGTAAATGAATAAAACAAATAAATAAAACCAATCAGGGTTGACATTAAGTAATCCGACTAAAGTCATCCAGAGAGTCCTGCAGTCTGTCACGACGAGTGCATCGGAGAAGCGACCCGCAATGACGGAATAGGCAGAAATATCAAACAGCCAACGCAACTCCGCAGCTTCATCGTCAGTCAAGTTTCTTGCCTCACCCATGGCCTCTCCACGGCCTCCTGCTCCGCTCCCGGGTCCTTAAAGACCCTCGTCTTGCTTCTTCCTGCTGACTGTTTCTGCTATGGCGTCGTTCGCGACTTCGCGATGCGCCCGCTGTCTGTGGCAATCGCCGCGCGCCCTCCCTCGCAGTCTGCACAATCCTGCTCTCGTCCGGCCTCCCCGCAGATACATCCATCCTCAAGAGTTTAAACCCTTCGTCCCGCCGTCTCCTGCCTCTCTGGGCAAACCAGCACCGCCCAAGACCTACCGCCGCACCCGCAAGTGGCTGCGTCGCATCTTCTACCTGTCCCTGGCCACGGGCGTCATCTATGTCGTCGACACACAGTTCTATGCCTCCTCACTGACGCGAACGGCTCGCACGTTTTGCCTCGGTCTGCTCGCGGCCCTGGACTACAAGATCAATTTCCGCCCCAACCCGCCGTTCGCAAAGTCCATCACTGCCGTCCACGCGCGCAATGCGGAGCGACTGTCCGAACTGCTGCGGCAGAATGGGGGTCTGTATCTGAAGATCGGCCAGGCGATCGCGATGCAATCGGCCATCCTGCCGGCGGAATTCCAACGGATGTTTTCGCGCATGTTCGACGACGCGCCGCAGAACGACTGGAAGGACGTCGAGAGGGTCATCCAGGAGGATTTCGGCAAATCGGTGGAGGAGGTTTTCGGAGTCTCGTTTAGTGGCGATCCTACGAAGGGAGTCATGGAGAGGAGGGCCAGGGCTAGTGCCAGTGTAGCCCAGGTGCATTGGGCGCGGCTGGCAGATGGTCGAGAGGTGGCTATCAAGATTCAGAAGAGGGAGATTGCGCAGCAGGTCAAGTGGGATTTATGGGCATTTAAGTGGGTTTCCTTCTTTTCTTTTCTTTTCTTATTTTTTTTTATTCTGGCGTAGTGACTGACTGCCGACAGGGTGGTAACATGGATCTACAGCAAAGCCTTTGACCTCCCCTTCTACAATCTGGTCCCCTTTGTCAGCGAGCGCCTCTTCCTCGAAACCGACTTCGAAAACGAAGCGAACAACGCCGAACGCATGGCCGAGTTTGTCGCAAAAGAGCCGCGACTGCGAGACCGAGTCTACATTCCAAAGGTGTATCGAGAACTCAGCTCGAAGCGGGTCATGACTGCGGAGTGGATTGAAGGCGTGCGACTGTGGGATAAAGACGCCATCACGCGGCCGTGGCGAGGCGGCTGGGGTGAAGGCAGTCCAGGCTCGCACGGGACGCCGCTGGACCCGAATCAGTCCAGTACGAGACTGGAAGATCTGGCGAAAAAGGTGAATTCAGTCCGGATCAAGCCCGAGCGCAACCACTGGCGAGGATGGAATAACCGGGGCGGACTGGGACTGTCGCTCAAGGACGTCATGACCACGATGGTCGATCTCTTCTCAGCGCAGATGTTCCTCTGGGGATGGGTACATTGCGATCCTCATCCAGGCAATATCTTCGTCCGACGGCAGCCGTCCGGCAAGCCGGAGCTCGTTCTGATCGACCACGGCCTGTACATCCAGCTGGACCCGAACTTTCGACACCAGTACGCGCGGTTCTGGAAGGCGTTGTTGACGCTGGACAACCGCACGCTCGAAGAGGTCGTCAGCCAGTGGGGGGTTAGCAACCCTGACATCTTTGCATCGGCGACCCTGATGCGGCCGTATCGGGGCGGCAACATGTCGACGAGTCGGAGTCTGGAAGGACTCACCAAGAAGGAGAAACAGGAGCGGATCTACGAGATGCAACAGGCAGCCCGCAAGGGGATCCGCGAGATCCTAGGCGACGAGACGAAATGGCCGCGCGAGCTGATCTTCATCGGGCGAAACCTGCGCATCGTGCAGGCGAACAACCAGTTCCTAGGCTCGCCCGTCAACCGGGTCAAGATCACGGGCCTATGGGCGTCGCGCGCGCTGGTCGAGTCGCCAGATCTGCCGCTGGCGGTGAAGATCCGCAATTATGGCCGGCATGTCGTGTTTCGGCTGGTGCTGTTCACGTCGGATGTGGTCTTTTATCTCAGTAAGATCCGGCAGTTCCTCGGATGGGGCGGAGGCTTGGAGGAGGATATCGAGAGGCAGATGAGAGCGGTGGCGCGGGATATGGGGGTGGAATTGAACCAGAATATATTCGAGGGGTGAGACGAGACACATATACTCGGGTGATATATTCGCGTGATATGTCAGCCTTTCCTTGATTTCTTCTCCTCTCTCTCCACATCCCCGCTTTCTTCTTCTGATGTGTATTATTGAGAAATATGGATTCTAGAGTTCACTGTTCACACATGCGAAGCGCATGTATGATATAGCATAGCATATTAGCTAGCATTGTACGGTAGCATAGGTAGCTCTGCTGACTGCTGAGTATATGGAATATGTACTGTACGAGCATAGACCAGTAAGATATAATCCGCGGAGATAGAAATCAATTTTTCTCTCACGCGTAAACATATCTATAGTTCTGTCTAACTCACTGACGCATCCACTATCTTATTAATAACATCGACTCAACTCCACTTTTCTACCCCTTTTGTTGTCAGAATCGGCCAAAAACAACGCCATGGCGTTGGTTTCGAACCAATTCTGATAGGTATGCCGGTTTTCTCACAACACCTTTTCTGTTGTCCTTCTTGAATCCTATTGTCACTACTTTATTATGTACTGCAGTATATATATATATATATTTTCGATCAGCAAACACATTAATAATATTAATTGAATCAATAATCCAATCCAATCCATATAGATTATCGCACTTGCAATCTGATTGATTACTCGCCGGAGAATACCAGGATCAACCCGTCTCGTTCGTGACTCAAATTCGAATTCGAATTCCACTTCCATGTCCTCCGAGTGGTCTGTTTGTCAGCCAGCCGGGTAAGTTGCCTTGCTTTGCTTTGCCTTGCCTTGCCTTGGCTGTATTGCATGGCAATTTAGGTATGTATACCTAAAGCTAGATAAGCACTCCGTACCTAAATTAGGGATATAGTTAGGTATACTTCGGCTGACCTGCCATATCTTGGATTCCCCACAGAACTACCTACTCCATAGTCACCTAACATGTCTAACGTGTCTGTCTCGACTCTTCCCCGCATGCTATGGAGAAGGAGGAGGAGGAGGAGGAGGAGGAGAGGCTAGAAGGGTCTTCCTGCGCAATCGATCGATTACTAGACTTCAACATATACCAACGTAGGTAGTATCTACGTGCACTGTTTCTGTTGCATGTATGTAGTCCGTATAGTAATAGGTACTCCGTAAGATGGACGGACTGACTAACTGACTGACCGCTCGTCCTAACTGGTTGCGATTCTCCTTGGGAGGGGTAGTTGGTTGTTTTACTAGGTGGTAGGTCGAGACGATACGATAGTTATAACCACCGATACGAGGCCAGAACCGAATTGAACAGACCAGACTAGACCAGATGACAATTTAACTAACTAATGCTATACTGAGGCTATATGAAGGTGTGCTCTGCTCCTGGATGATGGAAAATCATGCCATGTGCCATGTGACCTTCATCATCCAGGTTAGCTGGGTTACCTGCACAGGACAGGACAGCTCAGCTCAACTCAACGCTTAAAATGAGGATCAATCAGTCTCCAGTAATCTGGTCAAGGGGATATAAATAGTGGATTATATATAGACACCTACCTGGGTAGACACCTAGCTAGGTAGGTATACCTATGTGTAACAGCATCCTTACGGCCTACCAACCGATAGGATCGTCTCGTGTTGTGTCGTACGTGTTTCCTGACGAAGAATAAGGAAGAGAGAATAAATAGAGAGGAATCTCTCACGTGGTGCTGTTCTGCACTGCTCTGCTTACTTGCTTTCTTGCTTGCGCAACCATGCCATCCCCAAGCACGACCCTCGTCCGCAGCACCTCTACGCTGCTCAGAGCTTGTCCTCGACGACCATTCCTGGCACAGACGCCACAATCACCATCATTTGGGATTCGTGGTAGCTATCGGGGCGTGAGAACACTACCTGCCTTCTCGCTGGAAGGGAAGACCTGTGTCGGTAAGACGAGACCGTATATTATAATCTATACCCTTATATCGATTGAATATCTTATCTTGATTGAATATACCACCTCTTTACTGTACAGAAGATTGTCTATGGGATGAGCTGACGGGAGCAGTAACGGGGTAAGTACGCAGTACAGTACTGCAGTTCTGCAGCACACGACGATATGTCCTATCTCCATCCATGGCAGGAAGACGACAGCTGACTTGACTTGATGACTTGTCTTGTCCAGAGCAGCAAGAGGACTAGGAAAGGAGTTCCTGACCGGGTTCGCGTTGTCGGGTGCGAGGGGGTATGTATAACCAACCGTTTTCTTACTCCCAATTATCCCATATCATACCATACCATCCCATCCTATACCATATCATATCATACCATACTGTATGAGATCAGAGCAGATAATATCCAACGATCGATCAATTCATCTGACTTCTACTCTTCCAGAGCCTGCGTAGACCTCACGCTCCCCGCCGCGCAATCCTCCATCGCAGACATCACGCAACACGTCAGGACCATCCAACCCTCCTACCCACCCCCCGACCTGAGAGCCTACGCCTGCGACGTCACGCAAGAGGCGCAGGTAAAAGCCACCTTCGCCCAGATCGTGCACGATTTCGGGCAGGTCGACGTGCTAGTAACCGCCGCAGGGATCGTGGACAACGTCGAGGCGGAGAACTACGAGTACGACCGATGGCGCAAAATGCTTGCCGTCAATCTCGACGGGACGTTTCTCTGGGCGAGGGAGGCGGGGAGGCATATGTTGGAAAACCGGGTTAAAGGGTCGATTATCCTTGTGGCGTCGATGAGTGGGAGTGTTTGTGTGAGGCCGCAGAGGCAGGCGGCTTATAATGCGGTACGTATATACAAGAGAAAAGATACTGATGATGTTGAGATGGGCTGATCTATGTCTATCTATCTGTATTTCTATCTATCGATAACTTTCTCATGTTAATGAGCTGTGTTGGATACTGCTGACTGACTGACTGACTGGACTGACTGTACACAGTCCAAAGGAGCAGTCATCATGCTCGCCAAGTCGCTCGCAACGGAGTAAGTGGAATTATCATCTATCCATCAGCACCATCAGCACCTTACAAAGAAAAAAAAAGGAAAGAGAGAGAGAGAGAAAACTCCATTGACCTCCAATATCCCCCACCCCCCCTCTCACCCCCCCTTCCTTCCCCCTCCACACATGTACTGACATATGTACATATGTTCGTCAGATGGGGCCCCTCCAACATCCGCGTAAACACCCTCTCACCTGGATACATGCAAACGGACCTGATCCGCGAGCTGCTGGAGAAGCAAGGCCGGGAACTGGTACGTTCGTGGATCAAGGACATCCCTCTAGGCCGGATGGCGCAGCCGTCGGAGCTGCAGGGGACGGTTGTGTGGATGGCGTCTGATGCGAGCAGGTATTTGAATGGGGCGGATGTGGTATGTTTGTCATCATCTATTCAGCAATTATCTATCTGGGGATTATAAATCTGTTTTTCTTTTCTTTTCTTTTTTTTTTTCAGATTGTTAAGTTGCAGGATTTGTCTGGTTGTCTGTTGTGTGCGACTTACTGACGATGTCTTCTAGATCGTTGATGGCGGATACACCGCGTACTGATTGAAGTCGATTAATACTATAGATCCATACAGATATGTCTATATATCTATCTATTCACTCACTTCGAATTTTGACTGGATCAACAAAATACGACACACCACACAAGTTCTCTGCAGACTCCACAGTTAGAAGAGAAAACTATATACTTTATAAGATATATAACAACAAGGACTGCACTGTAGAGATAGAAGTGGCGCAGTACCAGACGGCATCTTCTATTCAGTGCAAGAATAAAAAACAAACACAAACCTGGAAGTCGGACGAAACAACAACGATGGGTAGGGTATCTCGCAGTACGCTAGACGATAGACAAAGCCACAAATAAAATAAAATAATAAACAACGTGGGTATCTATATAATCCATACGAAAGATTGATATATCACGACAGTAACAAGACCACCTAGCAAGGTGATGATGCATCAATAAGGTATCCAATGCTCATATCCCGCCGGATGCCACTCCTGTCCTGGATACGCCGTGCTGGACATGACAATCTCCTCGCTCGAGTCGTCTGCCGTCGCGGGGAGTTCTACTGGTGACGACGTCTTCTCGATCACCGGGCCCTCTTCGTATCGACGGGGGAGACGGTTGGGAGTGTCGTTGGTGGTTGGTTGGTTTTCGTGGGTAGAAGAGGGAGGTTCATGGGTACTGGATCCCTGAGATTGCTGCAATTGCTGCACGTGTGATTGGGGATCAGCACTCATGGCTGCATCCCGATCAGCCGGTCGAGAGAGAAGATTGCCATTTCCTGCTGCTGCTGCCCGTTGAAGCGGCTGCAACGACGGCGGACGGGACGCTCTCCCCTCATCCGGATCCTCAGGCAAGCTGATACTCCACGGCCGCTCCTGGTCTCCAATCCGCGGCGTCTCCGGCACGGCATTGAACTTGCCCAGCCGGTGCGCCGGATCAGAGTAGTCCGTGCCGGGGATCTTCTGCTCCTCTCGCGACGGGTAGGGCCGCGGGCTGCGTGAGCGCATGTGCAGCTCCTCTGCGCGGCTGCGACCGCGCCCACGATCCGGACTGGGTGCGTCTCCTCGAGAAGACCACGGAGGAGAGAACGTCGTGCTGGGTGAGTAGGCCGAATGTAGTGACGGGGTGGAATGTGTATGCGAGAGAGGAGATGGATACGCCTGCTGATAGGGCGCCGAAACCGGGTATTGAACCGGTTGATATTGGGGCTGCGGCGGCGGAGTTGGATAGTGGTAGCCAGGATTCGACATCGGAATTGCCGTCTGCTGGGTAGGGAGATAGTAGCCAGCGAAGGACGGATCTTGCGGACTGTAATCCTGGCCAGGAGCGTAATATCCTTCTGGAGGCGGAGGCTGGCCCAAAAAGGAACCATAGCTCATAGGGGTCGGCTTAAACTGCTGCATTGGTGGGCCACGCTCCATGACAGAGGTATAGCCGTAGAAATATGGACCTGGCTGTGGACCATGCCCAGATGCTGCAGCCGCATACTGAGGTTGTCCTGGCGGAGGATTCTGCTGAACGACTTGTCGCTGTCCATCAGCATGGCCTTCTGGCTTGTCGCGTTGCGAATTAGGCGTAGACCGGTTAAACAAGCCCTGTGAAAGTCAGCCAGTGATCAACGACAAATGCAGACGTATACATACACTGATCAACGACAGGCTCATCTTCTTCCCCTCAGCTGCTGCGTTCCCTGAATGCGTCATCCGAGGCAACTTTCCGATCTTCTTGATTTTGCTCTTGAGAGGCTCGCTAATCGACGGCGCAGCCTCCGTGTGCTGATTCAATGGGGACGGCTCTGCTCGTAGATCGAGACGAGAGGCTGCTGCATTGGCGATCATGCTGTCGCCGCTGCCCTGGCTGTCCGAGGCTGGTCTGCTGAAAGTCCGAAGAAAGCTGTTGGGGGTGGCCGGACCTGAAGCTGCCCTCGTGTGTTCGCCGGAAAACTGGCCTGTCCCACGAGTAGAAGATAATTGCTGCGTCTCGCCCTGCCGGTCTGCACGAACGACCTGTTGAGGCTGCTGCTGCTGCTGCTGTCGTGGCGGTGATTGCGGACGCGGATTGACGGATGCATAATAACGACGGACATTGACACCAGGCGTACCCGCCGGAGCCGACGACGTGTGAGAGTGAGACGGCAGTGGAGTTGTCCTCCAGCGAGTACCATGCTGGACGGCCGGCGAAGGCTGGGGTTGACGAACGGGAGGGCCAGGAGGTTGAGAGGCGGGAGGATCCTGCGCTGCTGATATACCAAGACCGGTCTGTGCATCCGCCTGCGTCTGGGACGGGTTAGGAGGATTATATGGCGGAGCGTCTTCCTCCTCCTCCTTCTTGTCCTCTAGATAGTCCGCTTCAGGATCAGGAAACGGTGGTGGAGGCTCGTCAGGGGCATCCTCAGGGATGTCGGCCTGTGGGAAATCTGAGAATTGAGGAGGGGCTTCCTCAGGCCTGGTTCCGTCGCTTTCAAACGAAAACCTAGGACGCTGCTGAGAAAGCGATGATGGAGTTTCATTTGGCATATTAGACAAAACATTATACGCCTTGCCCTCGTCGGCTTCTTCTGACTGGTGTACGGCGTCGTTAATACCATCCATCCCGTTGCTAATCCCTGAGATCTGCGACATCGTTAGAGGGTGTGAATTTGGCATGGCGTGGACAGCTTCGTCAAGTCTCCCCCTGACGTCCATCTCTTCACTAATTGCCGAGACCTGTGACGCTGATGACAACCGTCTGTCCTTTCCGTGAGGCAGGGGAGACACTCTGAGATTCTCCAGCGACAGTGGATGTGATCGGTGCTCTTGATCGAACCGACTGGAGTTTGCATCGAGGTTGTGTCTGTCATCAGCAGAGACTGGCTGCGACTTGGCCAGATCTTCGAATTCGCAATCCGTCAGATGAAGTATTGAATCCGGTCTATCAGACTCCGCATCTGATTCCGAGTCTCGAGTATCTGCAGAGTCAGGCAAGTTTCCCGGAATCGACCTCTCTTCTCTGTCAGAAAGAGCAGGCGGGGGTGGGTGTGTCTCCGGAGCATCATGTCCTCTCGAGACATCCACTTGAGATTCCTGCAAGTCGGAGGGTCTCTCCTCAGATTGGCCTGGGTTCGAAGTCGCCGTCGAGTGTTTATCTGGATTAATAAGTGCCAGTAATGAGACGTCAACAGAACGAGAGAGATCATGATCTATATCCAGCGGAGGAAGTCTCGCAACTTGGTCATCGGCAGCGGTTTCAACATTTTTCTCCAGAGGCTGATTGTGTTTGTCCTCAAGACCATCGACGTCTGTTTTACCCTCTGCAACATCACCAGCAGAGGCATTAGTATCCGCCGAATACAGATCGACCGCAGGCTGATGTCGCTCGGACGACCCAGAATCCACAGTGGCGCCCTCAGACTGCAACATCCGCCGAGTTATAGAGCTATCAGTAACAGATGGCGCATCTGGCCTCGACCAGGCGTAAAGCTCGTCCATACCAGCCATTCGCGACTTCCGCAGAGCTTCCTCTTCATAATATCCTTGCGCCGAGAAGGAGCGAGAGTGGCCTTGCTTGTTTGTTGAGAAAACGTCCGCATCAACGAACGCATGAGAAAAGGGGCTCTCATGGAATTTAAATGAAGGGATTCGAGGCACGCCTTGACCTTGATTCTGAACCAAAAGACGCTGCTGCTGGGATGGATTGTTGCCAACTGGCTTCTTCTCCCGATCTAGTAGGTTGGAGGATAATATCTTGGTCACATCGTCCACCTGCAAACTCCTGCGACGATGATGGCCAAATATCGACAGAGATGATCCCTACAGAAACAACCAACAAATTAGAGACAATAAACTTAAACATTTCGATGGAAAGACGTAAAATTGCCAAATACAAATACATGGAAGGTGTCTCGTCCCGTCTCCCATCATCAGTATTGCCCAATTGGCCGGTTCTACGCGGTCGTATGATAAAAGACAGGAGGTAAGAAGGAGGAAGAAAAGAGAAGAAAAGATTTCAGTGTCAGGTAGGAAAGGACAAAGGGTATATAGACGCCACCCGCCAGAATTCATAAGAGAATGATCCACGCAAACACAAGATTTTTTTTTCTTTTGCGGGCCAAGTCAATCCAAATGAAAATCAATCTACCTTGTCGCCGCCTGCGTTCCCTCGCAATTTATTCCTGCCCTTGGCAAAGAGACCTCGAGCAGCCCCGCCAGCCTTCCCACCGAGCATCCCAGCACTGTGAAGCAGATCCTTCCCTCTCGCTTCGACGTTCTGCCTATTAATCATATCTCTGAGAGGTGCCCCGGACGGACGTCTTGCGTGACTGGTGCCGGCGGCTTGCGGAGAGCCGTCTGGATGCGACGCGAGCGAGAGATTTCCAAGCGAAGATAATTTCGGGAACTTGGTTTTCGAAGGTGCAGGCCGGTGACCTCCAGTCGGAAGCTGGCCGTTGAGTTGTAGCAGGTGGGCATGTTCGGGGAGAGCGTCGGTGGTTGCTCGAATCCAGTCAGCCAAGCCGGAATCGATGACTGCAAACTGTTCTCTGGTCTCGTTGAAGACCCGGATTCTCTTCTCCGGAGACTGAATGTCCAGGATCTGGCGAAAACCAGGCAGTTTCGCCTCGCCTAGTTGACTGGAAGGCTGGGATTTCTGTGACTGGCTGGTAGGCGGAACACCGCCGCTTTTTTGTGGCTTTTCCAATGCAGGTTCAGGCTGGCTGGTGACGGTGTCTTTGGTGACAGTGTCTTTCTCCGGGGTGGGAATTTGGTCAGAAACATCAGTGTCTTTGGATTCTATGACATCAGGTGGAGCCTCTTTCTCTTCAGGCTGGGGCTGCTTTTCAGAGGTCTGAGGCGGCGCAGATGAAGGTTCCGCAGGCTCTTCAAGAATGTCTATCTCAGAATCATCTGATTCTTCCCACGAGAAGCGCTTCTTTAGTTGAGGCTGTTGAGAGTCTGCATCATCGGAACGTTCAGCGGATGTGGCCTCGTTCGAAGGCTTAGGATTGATGGTAAGAGTAAGAGGCTCTTTGGATGACACACGCAGAGGACTGGTGGGGGTGATGTCTGGCTGCTCGTCCCAATAGCTATCATATTCCGTGGGAAGATCTGTGCTTTCTACCCGGGGTGCTGATGGGGGCTCGAGGTGGTCCGACTGGGGCGCCTGTGTTGATGAATCCTTAGTCTCTGGCGACTCTGGACTAAGGGACCGAATAATCTCTTTCCGCAGCCGGTCACTCTCCATGTCTTGGGGGGAAGTCTCGGTGCTCAAGGAGGGCAAGATTTCTGGAATAGAAACAGCAGAAGGCTCTGGAGGCCGCGCCCCTGAAGGAATTCGGAGAGGCGCGGGTGCATAAACACTTGTCTCTACTGGCGATCTTTCCGTTTCATCCTGGTGATCGTCGGACTCAATGGACTGGAGAATGGTGTCAGCCTGGGAATCATCTCCAGCAGCACTTGCATCAGGAGCAGCCTTCGTGGGTTCTGGAGACGGCGCATGAGCCGTCTCATTATCCAACTCTGGTTCATTCTGAGCCGGATGTTCATCGAGACTCTCTTGGGATTGCGAGGGAGTAACGGAGGAAGTCTCGACCGGTTCTGGTTGAGGAAGTTCAGCGGTCGACACCGCAGGCACTCTAGCCGGCGCATTCCCCGAGGCGGGGGCTGTCAAGCTCCGTCGATAGCCCGGCTGAAAAACAGGAGCTGAAGCTTTTGCTGCGGCCATCTCGCCAGGTTCCTCAGTGATGGTCGGTGTCTTTTCGCTGTCCAGAATACGGTTGCTCATGATGGGGCTAATTACTGAGGTGCTGTCACTATTTGACCTGACCACGCTGTCGACAGTGGAGCTCGGTGTTTCAGGCACATCGAAAGCCTGGTTGACCACAGATCGGAATCCAAGGGAAGGATTGTGGTGCAAGGCGGGCTCTGGAGGGGGGTCAACGCCAGGGGCGGCATTGTCGGCGGGTTGTGTTTCCTGACTGGACTGGTTTGTGTCACCCAAGAAATCATGCCCGAAACCCGACAGTCGTTTGACCTCAGGCAATGAAAGAGACGGGACAGCCTGGGACGGCGTAGCCGTACTGTCGCCAGGGGATGATGGATCCTGGTCGCGGTTATTTTCTACATGCGACGTTGGCCCGACTGAGTCAGACTCCGACGGAGCAGTTTCTTGGGACCTGCGCTCCTTCTCCCTCTCTTTTTGCATCCGCTTATAAATGTCTGCAGGGCGAATGAACGTGGGGAGCTTGGCCTGGTCGGCACTTTCACTGGAGGCGTCCGCTGAAGCGTCCGCTGGTTTGTCTGGGGTCAATCTGCTGGGACTGTCATGGCGTCGATCCTGCCCTCCCGATCGATCTAGGGAGAGAGATCGATCTTCCGATCGATGCGCGCTATTCGATCGTGAGCCGGCATCTTTGGCGAGAGGAGGGACTGCCGGCGGAGCAGGTGCGGCAGGAGTGTGCTCGTCCTCGTACTCATCGTCATCGCCCCAGTCGCCTCCGTCGTACGAGTACGACTTGGCTTCTACCCATCGCTTCGTCTTCGTTCGATTGACGTTGGTTTTGAAGGAGGGGACTGGGCCTGTGGCGGGACTGGGAGATAGCGGACTCCCAGTGGTTCCAGGATACCTAGACCAGAGAGACGGTGTTAGCAGAGATGCGATATGCGACGCATTCAGAAGTAGTGTGATCTCAACGTACGTTCCCTGGCGATCGAGGGGATATGGGCGCTGGTAAGGACCAGACATTGCGGGACCGAGATCACAGCAATGCAGCAACAACCATCAGCAGCAATGAATGCGCATTACCAGGCGACTTGGTTCCTTGTAAGCTAAATGAAACTCAATCGGTGGACCGCGGTCAAACAACGCAGCAAGGCTGGAAGCGACCGGACCAGCCCGCGCTGTGGTTGAAGCAGGAATAAACGTCCTGGCGCAAGAAAGAAATTCAAAGGCGTCCAAATAACGAAGGACTTTAAGAAGAAACGGAGGCGAGGTGGAAGAAATCGTCTACGAGCCTCCAGGAGGGGGCCAAGTCGCCAGTTGCATCGGGGGAGAGGCAGGAACCCAATCAGCGCGGGCAGACAGCGGGCTGGCGACGTATTTCGCAGCCTGCTGCTTGGCCCGATCGGCAGGCATCCAGCTGCGCCTCATTACGCTGCTACAGGAGAGACACTGTTGCCAATTAATTGAATTCTACGGAGCACAGCGGGAGAGAAGCAGCGATCTATTGTAAGCATACCGTATATCCTCCGTGTCTACCCCGTCCTAATCGCAGTCCGAGCGTTGTTCTCGTCCTGCTTGCACTCACGTGACTAGTCTATTTCGGGAGTTGGACGCTATTCCCTTTTGGGCCGGAGGAACCCCCGTGCGCGCATACAGGCCTGTGATTGCCATCGCTCCATCGACTGCAAACTTGGCGATATCTTATCGTCGCCAGATTGCTGATAGCAGCCCGTTGACTGCCTTCGTTTGCTGCTCTCCTCTGGTGTGGGGGTTCTATCTGCCAGTTCGAGTCAGTCACACAGGACACGTCGACCGATTCCGCTGATAGATTACCGTTGCGACACCAGCTCCATCGCCTGTTGTCGCCTCCAGATTACCTCCTATCCAACCTCAGATTCATGACCTTGTCCACCTCAACATGACCGCAACCTCCGTCCAGGACCGGACTCCCGAATTCCGGTCCATTCTGGGCCAGGCCCAGAAGCGCCTGGCATCGAACAAAGTCGGATCACAGCGTCAGGCGCTGCTATCGGATTCCCAGCGACAACAGGCCAGCGGCGCAAATGGCCCTGGTCAGGGCAGACGCGCGAGGTCGGAGTTTGCCAGGAAGGCCGCGGAGATTGGGCGAGGCATCACCAGCACGACGGCGAAACTGCAGAGATTGGCTGAGTGTAGGTTGCCGCAGGCTGATGTCCCTTTGCTTCTCGTTATGCTGCGATGGCCAGAGGACTAACTAACTATCCAGTGGCAAAACGAAAGACCTTGTTCGACGACCGGCCGGTCGAAATCTCCGAGTTGACATACGTGATTAAGCAGGATCTGGCGTCGCTGAACTCGCAGATCGCTGCGCTGCAGGCCCTCACACAATCGCAGCATCCAAAATCGAACCGCAGCAAGACCGACCAGGAAGGAGAGCACAACGACAATGTAAGATTCCAAGAACAAACTTGCTGGGACGAAGCTCGAGCTGACTTCACAGGTTGTGGTGATGTTACAAGGCAAACTCGCGGATGTGGGCGCCAACTTCAAAGAAGTCCTGGAGGTGCGGACCAAGAACATCCAGGCGTCGCGGTCCCGAACGGAGAATTTTGTCTCGTCCGTGTCGTCCAAGTCCCAGGCGGCCTTGGATCCAGGGCGCTCCGATTCTCCATTGTACAGTGCGCCAGGAAGAAGAACGCCCCAGCCAGGATACAAGAGTGGCGCATCCGATCTACTCACGCTGGAGCCGTCGTCGAGTTCGGTATTGGGACAGCCACGCGTGTCCTCGGATCAGCAGCTTCTCATGATGGAAGAGGCTCAGCCTAGCAACAGCTATATTCAGGCTCGAGGGGAAGCCATCGAAGCGATTGAGCGGACGATCAACGAGCTGGGCGGGATTTTCGGCCAGCTTGCGCAGATGGTCAGCGAGCAGTCGGAGATGATCCAGCGGATTGACGCGAATACAGAAGATGTGGTAGAGAATGTGGAGGGCGCTCAGCGCGAGCTGATGAAATACTGGTCGAGAATGTCGGGCAACCGGTGGCTTATTGCGAAGATGTTTGGCGTGCTGATGGTAGGTTCTCCTTCACCTATGTTGCTGTCGGTCCTTTGCTAACTTGCAACAGATTTTCTTCCTTCTCTGGGTCTTAATATCAGGCTGAGACCGTCATCATTCTGTAGATATGTACACTAATTAATCCTGGCCGTCTTCTTCTTCTTCTTCTTCTTCTTCTTTTTCCGCCATTATTCTCGCACTTACATGTTTACGACCGGCTTCGCAGGCGATAGTCGGGCCTATTGATTTGACTTGGTGATTGTTTGAAGACATGCTATGCTAGGTTTTTGAGGCAGTCCTTTTGTTACATGCATGCATCTATACACAGATACTCTTTCTGCGGATCTGGTTGCTGTCAACCTTGATATTGCTTTGTTTTCTTTCAACAAAGACATTCATCCATTCATCCTTACTAGGATATTAGCTGCACACAGACATAGACAGAGTCATGCAATGGACAGGATACGCCATAATCAAAGGTCCTCTTGCTTTCCTACTATCTCTGTGTGTGTCTCTCTCTCATGACACTAGTCTGTCTCGCATCGTTTTTTCCCGCATTACATCGTCTCATCATGTCCCACGACCCACGATGACATCGTCGCGTCCAGCATGCCCAGCCGCACTGGCTACGAAGTCCCATGACCTGCATCTTTCAAACAAGACGCGTCTGCCAGTCCCGACGAGTCTCATCGTCTCGTTTGCCCTTCGCGTCCTTCTCGTCCTCGTCCTCGTGTACTCTCTTATCTGATCGTCTTGCGCGTCGCATGCCAACCAAGATATCAAGAAGAGCAGAGGAGCTATCATCCCGCTTTCTTTTTTCTTCCTTCGATCTATCTATCGATCTGTCCTGTCTGTCAATCGGTCTGGCTATCTATCTACTGATCTACGCGAAAAGCTTCTTTCCCATTCGGTAAGTCCAGGAATCACTCAATCAACCACTCAATCAATGAGTCCCCTTGATATCTATCGACGATCGACGATCGATGATCGATGAACGTTGACGTGGACGAACGTGCCTTTCTTACCCTCCTCCAAGGGCGTGCTCTCTCTCTGCCCTTCCCTCCGGTACCTGTCTGCCTGCCTGGCTACTTCGCGGCGTGATCCTCCTCCCTCGCCCTCCGTGAAAACATTCGTTTTTCACTTTTTTTTATTCTATTTCATCTTATACCATTTCTTCGAAGATGGCATTCAAAACCTTTGTCAAAAAAGTAAGTAGACAGCAAAGTAAAGAACAGACAAGTTTATCCCTCCGTCTGTCTCTTCATCTATCTTGATCTATCTTCATCAATGGCCCTGTCTCCCACAACTACCTACTGGTATCCTAACCCTAACCTCCTCTCTCCTCCCATTTGATCCCATTGCGCACTTCATTCCTCCCCTCCTTCCTTCCCCCCTGACAAACATCCATACATGCACATCACACATGACATACGACACATGACACACGATACGATATATGAGACTAACCACGCCCCCGCCTCACCTTGGCTTGACATCAATATCAACAAAAAGACAACCTCCCGCGCCAAAGCACTCATCAACCGCGTTTTCTCTTTCTCCACCACCAGCAGCAGCAATCGCCCTCGCCCTCGCCATCACAATCGTCATCGCCGCCTCCGCCACATTGACCTCCTCCGCCGCGCATTCGCCCTCTCCCCGTCCTCGGAGAGTTCCTTCGCGTGTCAGGGATGTGGAGAAGAAGGAGAAGATACGCTCTGTCTTGAACAGCGACCAAGGCCAACAAGGCCAGCACGGCCCGATGCTGAGGCTGGAGCTGGGGGCAGGAGGAAGCGCCGTGAATGGCCTCTCCTGCAGCCTGAGCCGGCGTCGTCGAGGCGGTTGAGGATTCGGCGGCGGTCGGTGTGAGGAGCCTGGGTATTCTGTACTATACTATATAGTATACTATGTGTATACTATAGAGTACTGTATTATATGGTTAGGGTTAGGGTGTGGGGACGGCGTTCGGGTTGTTGCTTGATTTTCTTTTACTTTCTTTTTTTCTTTGATTTGTTTTTCATTTCTTTTTTATATTTCTTTTTATCTGTTTTATTTGTTATTTATTTGTTATTATTTTACTTTTCTTTCTTTCTTTTCTTTCTTTCTTTTTATTTGTTATTTATTATTATGTTTTCTATTTCTTTCTTTCTTTCTGTCCTTCCTTCCTTCTTTCTTTTTATTTATTATTTATTATTTTTTTTATTATTTCTATTTCTTTCTTTTATTTGTTTTATTTGTTTTATCATCTCTTGATATTCTTTTCTTTCTAACCAGTTTATTTGTTCCGTTCTTTCTTTTATATTTTCATTGCTGCTTTATCTGTTCTTTCCTTTTATATTTTTATTACTTTTTTTTACCTGTCTTGTTTTTATACATTTTATTACTTTATTTGTTTTATGTTATTAAACTTTATCTGTTTGAGTTCATATTGTAATGTTCTAAGGTAATGAGTTTATGTGTGATGAACATTATGATTTTATGAGTTTATTACTTCTTTACTTGTTTTGATATCTGTTTGTTTGAGTCTGATATAATGTTATAATGTGATAAGTCTATGAAGTTATGAGTTATGAATGTCATAATGATTATGAGTTCATGGTTTTTATGTGTTACGAAGCAATCAAAGTGATTTCAAATCCTCTCAAATTTTAACCTTCTTTCTTTCTCTATTTTCACTGCACTTCTTTACTTGTTTGAGTAGTTATTTGTTTTGATTGATGTTATAATGTTATGTATTTATGAGTTTATGGATGTTATGTGTCATGAAACCACAAAGTCACAATTTCGACTCCTTTTTAGATTTCAAATGTAAAATTTCTTTCGTTCTATATTCCTCTTTATTTATTTTAATATTCATTTGTTTGAGTTATATTACAATGTTACACTGTTCTGAGATTATGATCGTATGATCTTTTGTGATGATATTATGAAGCTATGAAGCCACAATTTCGACTCCTTCAGATTTCCAATTTCAAACTTCTTTCTTTTTATATTCTTACTTTACTTCTTTACTGGGTTTAATGTTTATTCATTTGAGTTTATATTGCAATTATTATTAGTTTATAATATTATAAATGTTATGAATATTATGATCTATGAATGTTATCAAGCTATAAAGTCAGGCTTCTTCCAAATTCTTTTCACATTGCGAATCTTTCTTTTCACATTTCAAATCTCTGTTCCTTCCTTCCCTCAATATAAACTCTCGTTCAATCAAAAGTGTCACTAATATAATAATATAAGACAAAGGTATCTTTTCTCTATTTATTTTTCTGATGCGGGAGCCCGTCATGAAGCCAGATTTCAAATTCTCTCACATTTGAAACTTTTTCAAGTTTCCCCCTTCCTCCCTTCCTCCATATAAATCATATTATACACTGTAATTCTCCATCCCTTTCATTCAATTAAGAAGGATCTGTCATGAATGCAATATTGTTTCACTGTCAGCTTTGTTTTTCTGATGCGGGCGCCCCCCATGAAGCCACATTTCAAATTTCAACCCCTTTCGGATTTCTAATTCTTTCCTTCCTGCCTGCCTCCCTTCTTCCCTCAATATAAACTATATTACCCCCTTCGTCCTCCAAAAAGGCTCATTCGTTCATACAATATTTTCTACTGCGGGAGGCCTCCCCGACTTCACATCATCTCACATCACACTAATCACATCATATTTATATTAGCTCTCCTAGTCTAGTCTACTCTGGAATCTGTTATATGAAACTGACTGGGGCGGATGCGCCTCCTATCTAATCTGCCTGCCTGCCTGCCTGCCGGCGTGCCGGCCCGCCGGGCTTGAAATTTGCTGTTGAAAATTTCTCGAAAGGGCTGGGTTTCGGGTCAGATTTCAAAGGAATTATGGATTTCAAATCGAGTCAAATTCAATCAACTCAACTCATCTCATTGATGGATATGAAGCTGGAGCGCGCCCTGATATCATATTATTTCTTTATTTTTTTCGTGCATTCGCGAAGGGAAAAAGCACTACATATAGTAGTAATCATATTAAGACTTCGACAAAACAAAAAGTAATAATAACCAATGTTTATTGCATTAATTTAATCATTAATTAACTAATTAATCGATATAATTGATTAATTGCAATGCAATGCTCATTATATCAATTAAAAATAAAATAATTTCAAATCAAAGTTTATTAATTATTAATTATTAATTACCTAATCGAGTAAAGAATTGCAATGCAATGCCATTACATATACATCTTTCATAATTAATCAAAACAAAACAAACCAAACCAAACCAAACCAAACCAAACCAAACCAAACCAAACCAATTTCAAGCTCAGTCCTCATTCTCGTCGTCCTCGTCGTCATCATCTAGCTCTGCCTCCTGTCTCGCAAGCCTAATACACCGACGGACATCCTCCACGGTCATGAACCCGTGTCCCGCGTCATCCGCCGTCGTGTCAGTCTCATTCTCGAAGCGAGAGTAGTTACTCGGACTGAGGAGGCAGATGCCCTCCGCCGCCGCCGTCGTCATCATGGACTCGACGTCGCGTGAGTTGGTGGCGGACGCGAAGCGGTTGGGGATGCGGTTGTCGGTGAAGAGATAGCTGCCGCTCCTGATGTTGCGGTGATCATGACCGTGACTATGAGTCAGAGCCTGGCTCTGAGTCTGACCCTGACAGGTAGAGCACAAAATTGACTGTTCGATCAAGTGTCGCCCTCCCCTTGGGTTGATGGTCACTTCACTGTTGTCGTCGTCATGGTCATGGGCATAGGCATAGGGGTTATTGTTGCCGTCGTGACTGGTACTGCTGACTGCTGCGGTGATTCTCATCGTGGCCAGCGCTGGATCAACAAGACTCTCTTCATAATCATCGAAGTTTTGGATAGGCAGATCAAAATCAGAGTCCTGATTGTCGTCACCCGACTGAGTTGTGGAGGCTGCAGCGTTCGTGTGAGTGTGGGTGTGAGCATGAAAATCGACCTCATGCCTCAGTCGTTGCATTTCCCTCTCGAAATACTCCCTGCTTGCCTGTCTAATCATATCACGAGCGTCGTCTACAGCTCTGAGGTCCGTCGTGCTGCTTGGTGGATGGGCATGAGTGCAGCCAGGATAGTACGCCTGCACGGTTGTTCTCGCTGAAGCCCATTCTTCAACGTTTGTCGATGACGAACCTGCATTCCTATCCCTTCTCATGTCAATGTTTGGCCTTGAACCAGAACAGTTGTGGCAATACGGTGTCTCTGATCGATGCGCCGAGAGCGTGCTGGACACAGACTGAGAACTCGACTTGCGAAGAGTCAACGGTGGGGGTCTCAAATTGGCTTCCATATCTGTTGCAACTCGATCGACACCTCTTGAAGTGCTACTGCCGTGGATATTGTACGTCTCGTGCTGATAGTTCTCAACCAGTCTCTGCCTGTCGAAAGCTACTGCATCGTGCCCTTCGTTCAGGTTCGATCGCGGCATGACCGGGTAGGGGTAGTGTTCTGAGACCAGAGTCTCATCATGCCTCTGTCCGACGAGATCTGGCAAACTTTGTTGCTCGTAAACACGGGGCGGCCGTCTCGTCGTCGCTTCAGGTCGATAAACCCTCGGCTGGAGATAATAATTCGGATCATTCTCCCTCTCATTCGAAGTCACAATTGACTGTTGCTGGTAGTCATGACGGCGAGGCATCAATGCATTCTCCATGGTGACCACAGTGCTTGGCGTCTGAGGGGGCACTGGCGTCAATCCTCTCTCCGTTCCCAACTGTGGAAACATGACACGTCGACTATGCGGAGAGGCTCTTTCCGACTCCAAAGAGGTTGCGTGTTCCCCTCGACGAGTGATATCAGATAGCTCAATTTCGTTTGTGGGAGCAACATCAGGGCGTCCCATCTGATAATCTGTCCTATGTGGAAGCTGTGCATACCGGTTGAGGATCGATGAAACCACCGAGTCGTATGTGCGCGATGTCTGCACAGGTTGAGGAGCCGGTTGATGCGGAGTTCGACTTGGGGAAGACGAGTTATCGAACGTCCTTGGTACGACCGGTCGATTGCGAGCGGGACTGGTACCCAAACCCATATGCTCCAGAAGTAGATTTCTGGCATAGGTATCTGTGAGATTTTCCGCTGGACCCGCCTCCGTGTAAATGTTGCTATCAAAGATCGAAGTTGATGCAACAGTGGCACGGATTGGAATAAGATATTCTGGGGCTCTAGGGATCAACCATAAATGCTCATCCGTATTCCCTTCTTGCTCTTCACGTCTCTTATCTTGCTCTTTGTTTTTTCGTTCTCCGGAACGAACCTTGCGACGGTATATCATCCAGAAGAAGGTACAGAGTGATACGAGAACGATAGTTCCCAAAACGATGACGATAATAAGCGCAAATTCTGGCATTTTATTCGTAACGGGGGCCGACGTGATCGAACCTCGTGGCAAGGGAGGGACAGGAATCGGCGGCCAAGGCGAAGAGACAGGCGTGAAGACGAGGATACTTGTCGGAAATGGCAGCTCGGTAGCAGTTGATGTGATGAATGGCTGCATGGAAGGGGACATCAACATATCTGCTGCCATGATGGGTATCAAAGAAGGGCAGGATAGAGTTGTCTGCACTGGTGATAAACAAGACAGCACAGAGCCTCTGTTAGGTCTCTATCACTTGTCCAGGTGTAGCAACACCGTGAACCTGTATATCCCAATAAAAGAGATGATAGCACGTATAATAACAGAGACCAAACACATCTGTGATAGAAGATGATGAGTCAAGGGTCCCAAAGCACAGGATGAAGTCAGTGCTCTTCCACCTTCTCAGATGGTCTTGTCGGACGTTGAGGAAGGTTGGGTTCTGGAGCGTGGACTGCAGCACCGTGGAAGGCCACATGATTTCTAGACAAGCTCTCGCCGAGAAATCCTATACAGGTTGGTTGTAGTAGGGATTGTAAAGCACAGTCCACCAGATGTCGGGTAGGGTGAAGGATGATGACGCTCAAACATGCCTTATGACTTATGACTCCTTATGACTGTAAACTCCCGCATTCAAATGTCCACAAACAAGTAAAGCATGATATCCAAGGAAATGAGATAGTTATCGAAGATATAATTAAAGAGATGTCATTATATCATACTATACATTAATATACACCAAGGAGGACGTTCATCAAGGGGAATCCTGGTTAGTTTTGCGCGAATCTCCCGAATCACCTGAATCATCTGAGGTTTGCTGGTCTGACTTCTGTTGGTCTGACTGCTGATCCGACTGCTTGTCTGACTCCTGCTGCTTTTGCTGGTCTGACTTCTCCTGGTCCGATTTTTGCTGCTCCGACTGCTGCCGCCGATATTCATCACTAAGCCTCTTCAGCTCTGTCTCCAACTTATAAGCCAGTGCTTCCAACAGCCACTCTGCTTCCTCTCTATCTCCCAGCAGTGGACTCCGATGGCCAATCCAGCTCCATTGGCCTCTGTGGTGATCGCCCTCCTGGACATCCTTCTGTATATCATCTGGCAGCGCTGCAGGCGCAACATCGTTGATCCCCGGAGTTCGATGTTTCTCAGCAACTGACTCATCTTCCCCTAACAGTTTGAGGTAGTACGCCCATTCATCATAGTCGAATTGTTTCGGCGGTCTGATGTTAATATACTTGAACATCTTTCGGAGCTCCTGTATGAGCAGATACTGGTAATGGTGGATATTTTCGGCAACAACATCGCCTCGCTCGCGTGCTTCTTCTTGCTCCCTGAGCTGCTCCTGTTCCAAGGCTTGCTCTGCCCGCTCAACGTGAGCACTCTCACGTGGTTCAGCTTCCTCCTCATCTTTCTTGCTGTCAAGCAGGAACGAGGTCCACGACGTGCGAATCATTTCCTTCAGTCGTTCCCGCAAGCCGTGCTCCCCCGGTAGAACCGTCAATTCACCAATGAAGTTTGCGAAGTCGCGGAACTGCCTGACAACAGTGTCGCCTAGGTTCGAGATAAAGATGGTCATTGTGGGCACTGCCAAGAGAGACCAAAACACGAAAAAGGACCTGCCCCAGTTACTCGTCGGATGGAAATCCCCGTATCCGATGGTCAGCAGGGTCGTGTAGGAGAAATACAATGCTTCGAAATATGTCCATTTCTGGAGAGCCTCAGCCCGCCAGAAGACCACTGCTCCAATAAACCAGAGCATGGCGACAGCCAATGTTGAACCAAGCAAGGACAGCCATCGACGTTCTGTGTCGGCAATCTCACGCACTTTGCGCATCGCAAAGAACTCGCGCTTCCGCCGCTCCTGCTCATCCAGCTCTGGGTCTGCCGGGCTTGGGAGGATGTTGAACGGGGTTCCTTTTTCGGGGGATGTCAACCTCTTCGCCAGATATTTGCGAGTCTTTTCGATCAAACGGTTGCTCATCTTATTCTTGCTTCTTTCCAGCACGAGTGACCGCACTGAGCCGATCACGATACCAATGATAACAATGCCTCCGAATGCATACGGAAATAGTAAACCACGCCCCAAATGGCTCCGCGGCACCGGTTGGCCCAGGCCAATTGTGAGGAGGGTAAAGTCAGTCCAGTACAGGGCGTCTGTATACCTCCAACCTTCGATATGTGCGTAGACCGCCGATCCCGCCAGCATGTAGAACAAGAAACCAATAGTTTGCATCATCAGCGTCCTTTGACTCTTCGTCAGTTTGAATTCCCGTTCGTAGTGGCCTTTGTATGCCCCGTAAACCGTGAAGATGAGGATTGAAGACAGAATAAAATATAGACCGGCTGCGATTGCGCCATAGTAATACCCCTGGGTCAACTGCTGGTTGACGTGAGCGGGCGAGCTCACGTCACGAGAGATGATTGCAAGGATGCAGATTAGGAGTATCGAAGAGATATACCATCCCACAATGACGATGGGCTGCGCAATGGAAAATGCGAGACGCCGCGCCATCGTTATCAATAGGCATAGATTCGCGATCAAGGCGAACGCAAGGGAGACAGCATTGATAGCAATGACCCTGAAGATCCCTTAAGCTTTGTCCACACGAATAGCTTCTGGACCATTCAGGAGAACTAACCAACTTGGGTCTTTGATATCTATTCCTTGGTCGGGTCCTACGCCTGGAGGAACAATCATCCTCCAATGCTGAGAAAGAGAACAGATACTGAAGGCATTGGCCATGGGACCAAATGTGGCCTCAACCAGTGTATCAGCGAAGAAGTAGACTGGTTGTCGCGGATTCCACCTACCGCCAGTAACGGTATTTCCGTACTCGCTATCCACCATCTTGCCGGTTGCAGGTATTGCGCAAGCTCCCTATCCTCCGCAGCCCAATGCAGATATGTTCCAGGGCCATCCGCATCAGGTTCAGGCTGCGTAAACTCTCTCGAAGCGTTTCTACTGGCCTGACTGGCCGCATCGGAGATGGGGGGATCGAGACGGGGATCATTCATTGTATCGACCAGTAACGGGCAGTTGACTGGGCAAGCTGGCGACACCTAGTAGGCGCTTCTCTTGACAATAAACGACACTCCAGGCCTTATTCATCAGAAGCCATGCTGCTTTATTAGCACCTTTGTAGAGCATAAGAGGGAAGGAGATATGTCCTAGTAACTCGCAGAAGAAGCTCGTGGTTCTCCCCAGGACGGGGAGATCGAAGACCAATAGTCAAAGCCATTCAGCACTGCCGTTTCAGTGAAGACTGCAGCCGTCACAGTACCTGTGGCTGCCAGAAATGATTGTAAATGAAGATCAAGATCAAGATCAAGATCATGCGTTGGGATTGAGGTTGGCAGGGGCTTGGGAGGTCCGGCTCGACGTCATACCCCATCACATCCGCCCGCCTCTCTCTTTGCTCTATACCACAGTTCACACAAAGAACGCATGAAAGGCGCAGAAGACAGAGGAATTGTTCCAAATAGTACAGCATCACAAAATGCAAGACTGGCAGAAAATGAAAAGTTAGAGTCTGACTACTGCTAGGATATATAGCCATCTAAGGAAGGACCCCTACAGATTTCTATCGAAGAAAGACCATAGAAAGCTGGTAACTTTTGCATTACTGTTATATTGCTTACTCGATATTGTCACTACATAGATATTTCGAATTCTATAGTCGACATTCATGAACCAAACCCTATTGTCACGAATTCATACACCAACCCGGAACTGATGATGAGGGATATGCGATATCGAAAGAAATACGACCTGGCTAAATATCACCTGGCAAATAGTGTAGTTCACTCGGAATTGAACTGATATGAGGGATATCTGACGTCGATAGAAATATCACCAGGCGACGGCGCAGTTCCCTCAGCGAGAATACTACAGCCACCGTCCACAGTAACGCGCGCGCGGATCCTCACTCTCACATAGCGTGGGCCGAGCTCCTGGAGAGAAGGCGCGGAATCAGTGGACGTCTCGGTGTCACTGCCGGGGTCAGACTTCACCGCGTCGCTGTCGTCTGTCGCCGAACCGTCGTTGGCTTCATCGACAACATCGAGCATCGCAGTGGGACAGAAGACCAACGCCTCGCCGGTGCTCAGCGTCACAATCCGGTCAAAGAGACGAACGGGTTCTCCGTCTTCCTCTTCAGCACCGTTCTTAACGCCCTGACGTTTGCCAATGAGGGCACCGGCAAGATGTCCCGCCAGAGCTTTAAACCAGGCAGGGGATGTGAAGCGATGCACAATAGTGACATTGCACAGGTCAAGGAGACTTGGTGATAAGGTGGGTTCCTGTGTGGCGATCACGACCCGCGTTGCAAGGTGTCGCTGCTGTCTGATCACTGAGAGAAGAGTCTCGGTAAACTCGACAGCTTCGCTGGAGTTGATTGTCAAAAACTGAGTTATGGGTTAGAATCGATGAGGAGAAGGCCCTTTCTCAACCAAGCAACGCATCTGGTGTTGACTACTTACTTTGTGCGCCTCATCCAGTGCTACCAGACGACCTCCTTCGTGGCGATTTTCAAGGAACAATGACAGACAAATGTTGAAGAGAGCGCACGCGTCATTCTCGTCGACAAACGGGCAACTCAGGTCGACAATTGTCAGCGTACCGGGCTCAAACTTCCAGGTATCACTTGGTACACCTTTCTCTTTGCCGGGGAGCACGAGAAAAGATTCCAAAAGTTGGAGACGCATCTTCAGTGGAGCGTCTTGACCGCCAATGAATTTCTCCGTCTGAAGACGTTGCTTGAACAGAAGATAATTAAGGCCAGAGGTGCCTCGACACTCGCAAGCCATTTCACGAAGGATCTTCATGACCATCTGGATATAGAAGTTAGTGTTTTGAACGTAGGGAGATTATGTGATAGGGTGTGCTTACTTCCATGTACAACGGGGTATGATTCTCTCCGCCTCCGATCCCCATCAGGGTTTTCATCATCGAGATATTCAAGTGTTGCTCGCAAAAGTACATTGGAATCACTCTCGGCTTGGGGGCTGACGCTGGAATGCCAGGCATATTGGCATACAGTCTTTGCATGGTGTGGAGGTTGCTCGGCGATACAAGAACGCGGACCGGGATTCCAGCAGAGCAAAGATATGCTGCCTCGCACAACTGTGTACTGGCGAATGCAGTGAATTTGTCGTAATGGAAGACAATCGCCGAAAGTGGGTTGGTGAGTCTTCCAGCTCTGCTCGGAGACAGGAGAGCATTTTCAAGGAGACATGACAGAGTGTGGCTCTTGCCACTTCCTTGGCTGCCGCAGACAAAGGCCGACCAAGGTGCAGTGATGTTTCCATAGACCAGCCTGTCCGTCTCTGGTTCGGAGTCCGCGCGAGAGTCAGACTTCGATCCGTTGCCATAAGTCTGCAGCCGAAGCCCAAGGACTCCATACTGGGAAAAGACCCCCGCGCCGTCTTGGGAGTCTTGGAGAATCGCCTTGACTTTGCTCGAAAACAGCGGCGTGGTCTTCACCTCATGGAGACGCGCGTTTACCAGATTGGAGGACGAACCACGTTGACGGAGGTGGTCTGGGATAAGAGCCAGGTGGCTCTCGACCTCCCGGCTCATCTTGATTCCCGTCAGAGCGGTTTGCTAGAGATCGAATGAAGCAACAAAGCTGGATGAAGCTGATGAAGAAGAAGTGAAAATTTCTCAAAACAAGAGACACGTCAAGAAGAGGGAAGGTCGTGTAGCAACAAGCTGCTTAGTCGTTGATATCGTGCAGGAGGATGCTAATCTGCCTCATGACTAATCCACAGCGTGATCCCAGCATGGCAACATCCTTGATATAAGTGATAAACAGTCCATTGACGCCAGAAAGAGAATCTAAAGTATGAGGGCAAGACAAGCATGCATGTTCTTTTCCGGCATATCTGAGACAGGAAAATATGGGCACTTCACAAGTGATATAAGGAACAATATGGAGAGATACAGATGAACAGGATGTTGTAGCATGAACAACTATCTGAAGGACTTAATCTCATCTGAAACCCACTGCCAACGCATCACAGGACATAAAGACACAACCATGTACTCAGAAAGAATTCACATATCTAGGTATCATTATCATCATCTCTTTTTTTTGTTGATATCTGCCATCAGGCGTTTATGCCCAAGACCTTGGACACAAGTCCCAAAACTGGCTCCCGAGACAATACCTGCTCATTACTGTATGAGGAAAATTTTAGTTACTGATGACTGGCATTTGAAGTTCTGGAGGGTATAATCGGGTTTGCAACTTGTGTTCCGTTCTTTGTCTGATCCCGCGTTGCTGTCCATACTGCATTTCTGCTGCGTCTTTGTCCTCTGTCAATTTTGAGAAGAAATGTAGGTCTCATCATAAAGATTTATATTCTTTAATGATGGCTACCAATTGCTAGAAGATTGTGTGATACAAGGCTGGGTCAGAGAGAAGCATGGATTGCCGTACTCACTGCTATCAGAACCTCATTTCCGCAGGCAGTGACAAAGGGGCGATATCACGTGAAAAGCAAGCCCACTTTCCGATTGGGCAGCTGCAAACCAGACCTAAGCTTCGGCATGTCTTTCCCCATGGCTTGTGCGGTGGAGCAGGTACCTATTAATATTAATCCCTTGTGTCATGTCGGCTCTTCTGCAACACGGGTTTCACTTTCATCATTTGGAAACGGAGTCCAATGATCTGGTACCAGTACTCCATAGAATTGCGCGTCTTTGCCAACACTGGCAGAAGCTGGTTCTTCGAGGATTCAAGGATGCTCGACCGTGGTGGGGATGCAGGAGATTGGCTGGCTTAATTTCCGGAACCAACGAAGGGAACTAAGGACCCCTCAATTACCAACGTCTGATTTCCTTTTCTCCTCTGGTTCAGGGTGATGGCAGATGACTTAGAAAATTTTCATCATGGGGTGTGTCTCTGTGCAATCATTTTGGCACCGAGGAGAGTTGTCACCAGAGTACCATCCCAGAACTGAATATTCGACGCCTTGTTTCGTAATCAAGGACCGGAGCAGAGCCGGCAGAACTCCGTACAATCACTGACACACGAGTAGCCTCAGATTCATGGTACTGTACGGAGTAGACTGATGGCGCCGCCCCGGTGGTAGACCGGTTGGCGATTCGGCTGACTGTGCCGCACAAACAGCCTGCGAGGTCAGGAGAATCACGAAAAAAAAATCACCCATCAAGTATTTTTGAATAAAGGCAATGAAAGCTGTCTGTACGCAGTAGTGGAGGTCAATATCATCTGTCGATGATCTGAACCATCACGAGTGGATCGCGCTTTGAAGTTGGGGCCCAGGAGGGTCATCTCCATCTCTCTGACTGTCTGACAGGGTCGAGCGAATCGAATCATGAGCAGTGGAGAGACTGGTGGAGACGTCGACGGGGTAAGGGATCTCCTGCAAAAAGAATGGGCTATTAGGTGCAGCGGCTCAGCCACGGTGGTCCTGTCGCCTGCAAAGAAGTCAGACCAGAACATGCCAAGGTGGAGGTGGATAGCATGATAGAGGGTAGACGATATGGTCGATACCTAGAATCCAAACCCTTTAGAATAATAATGAGCTCTGGTCGATAAATAAAAGCAGCTGTGTCTCTTGTGAGCTGCCTGTTTGGTTGGCTTCTCTCCGCGCCCGCGCCGTCTCCACCCGGCCTCTGGTCGACTCGCCCATCGTGGGAATTGCTCCCTCCGTCTTGTCCATTCCATTATTCGTCCGTTCGTTCGTTCATCGTTCTTTCATCATTCTTTCGCTCCTTTGTTTGTTCTAAATTGAACTCCCCATCGACTCTATCGTCATCTCATCGTTTTTCGATTCCTCCATTGTCGCTGGCCGAATTGACGTCCCCAGGAGGATTCTCCCACGTGCCGAGAGCGCCACCAGACGCGAGATATCCAGAGTCAGACGGCGACACGAGATTGCTTTCGATGCCTCCACCCCCATGACCTGTTTTCTGCTTCCGGTTCGAACGCGCCTGTCGCTTTCCTTGCGCAATTGCCCCGCTACCACCTGAATAGTCGAAGCGGGCGCAGTTTTCGCGTCCTGACACGGCCATGTTGCTCAAGCCCGCAACACCGCTCACCGTTCTGCTCTTAGCGGCCTTTGTTCTGCTGCTCCTGTCGACCCTCTCCACCCCTATCATCAAAGGAATCCCGCTGGCGACATTCGAAAATGTCGATTTTGGCGTGTTCGGCTACTGCAAAGGCTCGCAATGTAGCAGTCTCCGGGTGGGATACAACACCAGTGAGATAATACCTTTCCTCGCCAGCTGTCCTGCTGAGCTGACTTCTGTGTGGTCTAGATGGTATCCTTGACACCAGCGATCCCGACCTCAATCTTACTACCAGTGCTCGGAATTCTCTGTCCTCCATTCTGATTGTCCACCCGGTGGCTGCATTCCTCGCCTTGGTCTGCTTGATCATGGCAGCTGCTGCTCACTTTCGCTCGCCATCACACTCTCCTCGATATCTTCTTGCTTTACTCATTCTTCTCCTCCCGACGGTTTTGGTTTCTCTGCTTGCCTTCCTCGTTGACATCCTTCTATTCGTGCCGCGCCTGCAGTGGGGAGGATGGATCGTTCTTGCAGCTACCATTATCTTGGTCTCATGCGGGGTGGTTACTTGTGCTATGCGACGCACTCTAGTGAGTCGTAAAGCGCGAAAGAGGCGCATCGCAGAGAATGCGGAGATGAGTGGAGAGAATTTCTACAATCGACAAAATGCAGAAGCTACGTTTCCAAAGGCGGAAACTCCTCCTCCCTTGAATCTGGACCAGAAAGCACCGTTCATGTCTGGAAATGCGGCTTCGCAATCCGCTCCGACATTTGCTACCTTTGATTCATCGCGTGGTCCGGAAGATGACCAAGTTCCTTTGAAGTCAAGGACACCTCCCAACAACGGTCCTCCCTTCGCTGACGATGGATTCAATCGATACGGCCCTCCTGGTCAGCCCTACAATGGACCTCGAGACGAATATGGCAATCCTCTTCCTCCGGCCGTAATGCGCACTCCTTCGGATCCCAGGTTGCGAAACCAATACTCTGATGGCAGCATGGGTCCTCGAAGAGGCGGCCCGCAAGGTTATGGTCCTCCACGAGGTAGAGGTGGTTATCCAATGCGAGGAGGTCCTTACGGACGCGGTGGGCCATATGGAGGTCGTCCAAGAGGTCCTCCACCAAATGGCCGAGGTGGCCCGATGGGTCCGATGCGTGGCGGTCCGATGATGGGACGCGGTCGAGGTCCTCCTCCGGGGTACCCTCAAAGGCGAGATGGCCCTCCGGGAGGATATGACCCCTACGGACCACCGGGCCCTGGCCGTCGTCCACCCCCGCCCAATGGTCCAGGATATGGCCCTGATGCGGGTGATTATGGATACGGACCTCGCGGCCCTCCACCTGGTGGCCCCATGCGTCGTCCTTCTCCCGGCGCGATGCCGATAGATATGCCCCAGGACGATGGAGCCCAACCTGGCCAGGCTATTGAGATGACACCTCAACCTAGTGATCCCAGCTACCCTCCCACCAATATGCTCAATCCAGAGGAGCAACAAGATTCCAATCTCGACTCCGGTCGGATCCCCAGCAGTGTGTACAGTAGTAATGAGTAAGTGGTCTCTGTCCGGCTCCTATTTCTTCTGCTAATCGTCACCACCAGGCCATATGTGCCACCCCGCGCCGCCTGGGCTGGAAGCCCCCATGCACCTATCGAGGAGCGCGAGGTGAATCGTTCTCCGCCACGTACACGGCCGCAGTCTGGAGATGATTATTATGAGGATGTCGATCCGAGGTTTGCAGAGCCCCAGCAAGCTGCTCCGAGCAGCAACTCGGTGCCCTCTGTTCTGATCCCGGGACCTCCTGGTGAGCATCCACCACCACTGAGCATACCCGATGCGAATATCGCTGATGGGCCCCGCTCACCCGCTCCTAGCGAGACGAGCCACTTCACCTCCATATCGGAACGGCCCATAAATCCACTCTGGCAGCCACCTGCCGGCCGGCCGGGACCTCCGCCAGTGAGACCGGAAATGCTGCTGTTCAACCATCCGGACTTTGAGTTGCCCAGCGGTCGAGGTCAGGGCGGACGATTCGGCCGCGGTGGGCGGATGCCTACTGTACAGGAACTCCGAGGGAGTGGACGATATCCAACACCGTAGGCGCGTGGTCTACGTGACGACGCAGTTGTCCTGCCGGTGGAAGACTTCGCATAGCGAGAATTGTAATTGATACGGATTGGTGTTTAGTTTTACTGATGCAACTCCGACCGAATCTGGATGAGTAAGTAAGTAGTAGTTTTCTGGGTTTGGCGTTGCGTTTTTTTTTTTTGCAGGGTTGATCCCACCCTTTTTTTGCACATATACACTGCGAGTTTAACAGCAGGGTGTTCTTTTTTTTTCCTTTAGTTTTGATTTAATTCTCTTATTCCCAATTTCTATTCCCAATGCCAATGCCAATGCCAATGCAAATGCCAATGCCAATGCTATCGGATCGGATCGGGTCGGTCTTATAAATACGATAAATCCTATGTATGAGTGACTCGGCTTGCGCAATTGAGTCCTGTCGTGACATATCCATTATTATTGTGCCTTTGCTTTGCTCATGGGGTATGTTCATGCATTTGTCGAATGTAATGTATGTACATTCTTGATTCCAAAGATTCCTTGGTCCAATTTCTTTTGTCCTTTTCTGTTCTGTATGTGGTGTATGTGTGTGTGTGTGTGTGCGCAGTCATGTTTGAATATTATAATAATATAATCTCTGCCATGTCATGAGCTGTCTTGCATTCTTGGATTGTACTCGTGATAAGCGATGCCAGTGTGCATTTGTCTCTATCTAGATAGATGCTTTCCCACTTCTTTTTTTTCTTTTTTTTTTCCTTCTTTTTTCCCTGTCCTGTCTGTGATGTATCCCATAGTTTGGTCGTCTTATATGTGATAATGTTCTCTGCCTGGTTTGTTTTACTTCATTGGGGCTCTGCTTTTCTCTTCTCTTCTCTTCTTTTCTCTTCTCTTCTTTTCTTTTTTCTTTTTTTTTTCTTTTTTGCATGCCAATTCAATACAATTCCCATCCCTGTAGGGAGCAACAGCAAGCAAACCAAGCAGTTGTGAGGCTTGCTTTCTCCCTCCTGGAATCTGAAACCTGGGAGGAGATAGCGTCCTATCCTATCCTATCCTATCCTATCCTATGTATGTATGTATGCCTGGTCAATTCATTTGCGGTTGATACTCGGTTGGTCGGTTATCCATCTGCATCTGCGACTGGCAGACACTGTGTATACATGGAGGTTCGGTTAATTTAAGCAAGTTCAGAGAATGGAGAATCATCCATGGATCAATTGATTGCTTGATTTATCTAGAGAAGAAAGACAATTAACCGATTAGATTCGATTTCTCTTTGTGTGCATGCTTGCTTGCAGATTATATCGTAATATCGTATGTCATCCAGTACATTGCAAAAAGTTTGCAACTATATAGCTCACCTTCAAAAATATATTAAGAGTGATTTCTAGTAGTTCTCCATAACCATAAGGTATGTACATGGATTTATAAATTTAATATTATATATAAAAAATTAATTACTGAAATTTAGGTGTAGTACTTATCAGAAATAAAAATGGTTATGAAGTCCCTTTACTACCATTGTATTCATTGTTACCTTGATATCTCAACAAAATTATATGAAGAGTATTTAGAAGTTTTGTTTTTTTTTTAAAAAAAAAAGATTCTGAACTTAATCCATGTAAATCTTTTTGTGTAGAAAATTCTTTCATTAAATTTAACAAAAAAAAAAGAGTACATTATTTGTGGACAGAGATAACCTCCAATCTATATAGGCTTCAGGAAACATTATATATAGGAGTAATATTTATTTACGCCGTATTTAAAAACTGTCGACGGAAATGGTAAAATAATAGAATTTGTGACTATACAGAACTGGGATCCTAGTATATCATGAAAAAAAGACAGTGGTGATTAGGAACGATCAACAAGACGAGAAAACAGGACTGATTTTAACCCCCAGAATCAATCAATATGGTCGATCAGCTTCCATCTCCTTCAGTTGTTTGGGGTACTTGCTACTTGCTTACTTCAGGGTGAGAGCACTAGTAATTTACCACCTAGGTAGGTAGGACTCCTAGGCGCTGACAAAAACGAGCTTATATATGTACCTAATTAGAAACTTTTCTATATAAAAACAAAGCTTGGTAAATTTTCTATTGAATAGCTAATTTTTTAGTGATACTCTTACTATATAATAGTTATTCTCGGAAATTTTATTATGAAGATATGTAGGGGGTTTTTTTTTTGCGGGCATGGTTGCAAAGTTTCGCATGTAAGTGTATTCTCGGATGGTGCAAGCTGTAAATATCTACCACCTCGAGCATGGTTACTGCTGCTGCTAAGAGAGATGGAGATGTGTCTGTTTGTCGATGTTTGGGAGCGCTCTGCCTGAGATCGAGCCCGACTCATCACAGGAAATTCTAGAAGCCTGTGACAGAGTCAAGACAGCAAATAAAATAAAATAAAATAAAATAAAATAAAATAAAATAAAATTGTTGGAGATTCCGGTTTGCCCCTTTCCGGCTTAGTCAGTTCCGGCGCCTATATAGATCTGCCACCTTGGCATCTTCTACCCAAATCAGACTTCTCTTCATCATCATCTCTGACAAAAATAAAATAAAATAGAATAGAATAGAATAAAATAAAATAAAATGAGAGAGAGAGAGAAGAAAAGTTAAGAACTATCCTGAAGATAGCTTGTCCTTATATCAGCCTACAAAGATAGAACGAACTATAAAGGCCTGTCGAGGTGTTCTTCCCATTCTTCTAATTCTGCTTCTTCGGTATCTATACTTGTAACTGTGTATGTACATACAACTGTTTATATTTATCCCTGTTTGACTGACAGAACATGTGCTTCGAAGCTTCAATCGGGTGTTAGATTTACTTATAATACCGTCCGTCTACGGCTCTCCCGAGTCTAACCGGGTGGATGGTCTGTATAAATACAGGTAAGTCTAGAACGTGGTTATGGAGTAGTTTGGTCCCGAAGGAATGTCCTCTCCGCCGGGAGTGCGGAGTATTTACCTAGGTAGGAAGATGAATTCGATAGCACCCCGTAGTTATATGCCGTATTGATTCTTCTTCTAGTTCTTCTTCTTGCACATTGGGAATAATAATTACTCCAAAAACGTTCATCTTTCGTTAATCATTTCAAACATAATTATACACTGTTGGAAAATGGCCCGTCAGCTCCCGCAGCCCGTGCGCCTGACTGAGCCCTTGGCTCGCGCACATATTAAGTTCCCAAAGCTTGTCTCCCTGATCTCCTACAAACCTCTAGAACCTTCCAATATTGGTTCTTTCGAAGCTTCATTCTTTCTCTTTATAGAAAGGAAACCCTTGAGCTAACTCGACGCTTGCTCACCGAGATACAGTTATTTAGTAATAATAATGCTCCATGCCTTAATTAATAATAACCGTTGACATTGGAAGTCTTGACTCTTGACTCTTGGCTAATTAGTTAATTAGTCTGGTGGAGTCTGTTTGGGGGGCCGGGGTTAGGGTTGCAGTCGCTAATGTTAGTAAGACGTAACCTTGCATACTCCGTACTATGACTTGTGATCTAGATTCTCGGTCCACTGCCTAAATATGCACTCCAGAGTCCAGACATATTACAGAGTACTTAGGTTATCACCGAGTGCCGGGGCCAAAGCTAAAAAAAATCCTACCTTATTTACTGCGTACTCCGTAGTCCGTACGCCGTGCAGTACGGAGTATGCCTCTCTTGTGCCGCTATTCCGATCTGGCATTATTATTACAATCATTACTGCGGGGAACCCTGCAATCAAACTCATTCAGTCAGGATGATGATATGCATTTGAGGAAGTGAATAGTATCTAAGATCATATGATCTACTATACTAGTAGTTATCCTCATATCTTACTGTAGATTCAGCGAGAAAAGGAGGAGTTAGCAACAATTCTTGAAGTTTAAACGACACAGCGAACACCTAAACTAGGTGAGAAGAAATAGGAAGGTGAGAATTCAACGTGGGATTGGGGGCTGAGGTTAATGATTTTAGCATTCAGGTACCTAACCTTAATTAAGTTGTTTCCACACGGAGCGTTACTCCGTACAGAGTACTCCGTGCAGAGTCGGTAAATGAGATCTCGGCAGATAGACATAATTTAGCTTGTTTTTAGATAGGTACCGAGTACGGAGTATTCTGTGCCTGACGAATATGTATTGAACCCCCGCTGAGACGTCGGTAGAAAAGCCGGACCAGTTTCTGGTACTGGCTAGATTAATTAGTAGACTGCTGCATAGATACCTAATTTACAAGTCTGTGATGCAATACATCATCTGCACGTCATTCATTAATTGATATGGTGATTTCCCCGGGTAAAAGATCTGAACAAGGCGTGTGAAACATGAAATAATATGGGATAAAACAAATTTGATGTCAGCTTGAAACTTAGTGTCTGAAGGAAGCCCTATACTGACATTTCTTAGGAGAACTATGATAATAATTCTTGAAAAGAACTAGCACTTCCTTCGACTCCTTGGTACGCTTTGTAATTATTTTCATTATGTAATTATTTTCTGACTTAGGCTGAATGGAAGAGTGTGACTTGACGACTTTTTAGCCATCTACCTAATCTCGTAGACTATCTGGTCACAACTAGACTGTTTAAGCTATTTATTTGAGGGGCCAAGATCGGGGAGATACTATAGAACACCGTTATTCCGGAAAAAAAAATAGTTATCCGGATCTGTTTAACCATAACCATTTCTTCAGAGATCTAAATCTGAATGACATTTCCCAAAATTCAACATTATCTGAAGAAAAAGAAAAAAAAAATAAACTTTTAGATTTCTAACTACTGGATTCCTATTAGATAATTATTTCAAAACAATACTAAGGGTTTACCTATGGTGGCCTACCAGAATGGTCATAGAACCTTGAATGACAGCTGTTAACCCCCTTCGTTTCACATGGTTACATCGCTAAGCTCTTGGGCGGTTGGGCCTCAGGAATCAAACGTATTTAAACTCCATGCTAAAAGATGACAGGTACATACAGTCTGCATGGGGAATCTCCAGCTAGACTACTCCGTACGCCATACGGAGTATAAGGACTCCGCAGAAAGTCGACATGACCAGCAAATAGGAATGTGAGGATGGCAAAATAATTAAAGATAAGAAAACCAGGCATTTGGTGCAGAGTACAGCGCAGTTTGGTTGCATTCTCAAACGTCATCACGCGTAGGGGGTGGTTGCAGTAGTGCTGGATCAGAGTCCGAGTAAAGAAGGTTATAATTAGCCAGGTCCTCCGCAGTTACAACCCACGGCTTAGTTAACCTCAGCTAAGCTCAGCACGTGCATGGTAATTGGCAACTTGCATACCTGGCATAGGCCATTTTCCCTTTGGGGCATGGCTGTGGCGTTCTTAGGCGTCTTGGATACGCCCTTCCGCCGCCTCAAGATCCTTCGTCTCTGACGATTTGCTCGATCGCGGAACTGTGACAGAAGCTGTCAGCTGTCTTGTGACTATGGAGGATGGAGTCCTATCAATCCTTTGTAATATTGTCTGTTTCTAGACCTCGACACAGTCGGCATTTGACCGCACCAGTCATTTCGACTGCTTACGGTTCAGAGCCTAAGCACTAGCTGCCACCTTCACGCCCTGCAGAAACAAGGATGCGCCATCCAGGAAAACGTCGCGGGGAACCGCTAAAGTGGATGGAGCGTGGTCATGTCCGTAGTATAAAAAGCATGGCAATGTCCAGGCCTACCCCCATGTCGATCTCCAGCAGCAGCAGCAGCAGCACCCCGGCTGCGTTCGATCCCTATCATAGTCGATCCTTTGGTTTTGATGTCTTTTTAGGAAATATTCTATCTGATTACATTCTTTTTGACTTATCTTGCCAACATGGCGAGACTAACTGCCGTCCCTCTCTCTCTTCTCTCCTTGTCCCTCCTTGCTGCAGCTCTGCCGACCGATTCCCTCGTTGCGCGCGCTACAAACAACACCAACAATGCCACTACATTTAACATCATGGAGGGCGTCCCTCCTATGAACTACCAGCCTCACAAGACGTACGTAAAACCGCCCCCAAGAAGCCCCCTGTCAAGCCGGCGCAGTTACGGCCTAGGTCAGGGTTTAGGGCTGCAGCCCTACTTCCCCGGCCTCACGTGTTCATCATGTCCCCCTTCGTTCAGATGAGATATCATTCTTAAACATCCAAAAAAAGCTTACTTAAACCTATGCTGACATCTAAACGAACAGTGGTATCCCGTACACGATCAAGAACGAGTCCGCAGAACCATGGCTTCAGACCTCTCAGCCAGCCATCCATGCGGAGAAGCTGCTCGAAGCCAGCAGCAGCTGTTCACCTCTCACCCCTACCTATCCCTCGCAATGGTGGTACGAGACTATTACCCATAACGGCGAAGCTTCATACATGGATTCTGCCTACAAGAGTGGCTATTCTGTCTTCCGCAATGTCGTCACCGATTATGGTGCGGACAACACCGGCGCCACAGATGCATCTGCCGCCATCCAGAACGCCATTGTCGGTAAGTACCCCGACCTGTCCTCTAAAGAAATCTCGCTAACCCACCACCTAGCTGGGGCATCAGGCGGTCCTTCTCGGTCTGCCAACGAAATGGGAACGACCGGCCAGCCTGCCGTGGTTTACATCCCGCCCGGAACCTACTTGATGGAGGGCAGTCTCCAACTCTACGTCGGTACTGTCCTGGTCGGTGACCCTATCAACCCACCTGTTCTTAAGGCTGCTGCGAACTTTCCAAACGATCACATCATCTACGGAAAAGATCCGAACCAGGGGGGTACGACGAACTTTTATATCGCTATCAAAAACATCATCATCGACTCCACGGCCGTCACTGCGAGCACAAACATCGCTCTGCTGGATTGGACCGTCAGCCAGGCGACGCAATTGACCAATGTGGTCTTCAATATGCCTGATTATTCCAATCACGTTGGTGTGACGAGTCAGTATGGTTACAACAGTAACACGATCCTGGTATGTGTTGTGATATGCGTGTGTTGGGGTATCCGTGGCGGATCCGGGCTGACGGAAGCGTTGACAGAACGACCTTGTCTTTTTCGGCGGCAAATACGCGCTGGAACTTAGTGGCCAGCAATGGACGCTGAAGAACATCAGTATTGATGGTGCCAACGTCGGTATCAGCGCCGGTGGACAGAACCTGGTGATTGTCGACTCCCAGTTTCAATACTGTGCCACGGGTATTGATGCCAGTGGAATCGGCGGTTCCTTGACTGTGATCGACTCGACTGGTAGCAACTTGGGTACTTTGATCAGTGGAAGCAGTTCCAGCTCTGCTGAGAACTCGATCATCCTTGACAACGTCCAGAACAGTGGAAACACCGTCACGCTCAGTGGAAACGTTGTTCTGACTGGCAGCGTCACGGGCACGTGGGTGTATGGTAACCAGGTAAGTTGTGAAGGAACCTTTCTAACCCCTTTCTCTTTTTTTTTCCCTTTGGGGTAGGGGGATGAAAGACGACAGAGGAAGGCTAATCCTGTCTAGTACGGAGTCGGAAGCTCCAGCGCTGTACATGAGAATGGACAAACGGTGACGACTCCGCGGTCTTCGGCCCTGGTCTCCAACGGCAAGTACTTCACGATGCGTGCGCCGACCTTCCAAGAGTATTCCGTCGACCAAGTCATCAACATCAAATCCGTCTCCGGACTGCCCGTCTACGGTGACGGTGTGACCGATGACACGGCCAACATCAACGCCATCCTGCAGCAGTACGCGGGTTGCAATGTCATCTACTTCCCTGCTGGTACCTATATTGTCACCAACACCATTTTGATTCCTGCCGGTTCTCGCATCTACGGTGATGCCTATGCTTCGGCCATTTCTGCTATTGGCTCGAACTACTACAACCCTGATGCTCCTGTGGCTATGGTCCAGGTTGGCAACCCGGGTGATGTCGGTGTCGCTCAAATTGTTGATATGCTGTTTACCGTTGCCGATGTCCTGCAAGGTTGCAAGCTGGTGAGTCGTGAGGTCGTTCAACAAAGAAGGAATTATCATGGTGACTGACCTCACTTCTTCAGGTTGAGGTTAACATTGCTGGCTCCTCGCCCGGCGATGTCGGTTTCTGGAACTCTCACTTCCGCATTGGCGGTGCCGCAGGAAGCAAAGTCGAAACCAACTGCGCCGGCACTCCTGACGAATGCAAGGCAGCCTGGGGTGTGATCCACCTGACCGACACTTCCTCCGTTTACATCGAAAACATGTGGGGATGGACGGCGGATCACGACCTGGATGGCGGCAACGGCCAGACGATCTCCACCGGTCGTGGTATGCTGGTCGAAGCGACGGCGGGTACTTGGCTGGTGGGCACGGCGTTCGAGCATCACACCCTGTACCAGTACAACTACAATGGTGCCCAGAACGTGTTCTCTGCGTTCCAGCAGAGCGAGACGCCCTACTGGCAGGGTCCCGGTAACGACCTCGCGCCCGTCCCGTGGGCCAACAACCTCATCGCCAGCGACCCTACTTTCGACAACTGCGCTGCTGACGACGGCACATGCCGCATGGCGTTCTTCGAAGTCATCCAGAACTCGTCGAACCTCTTCCTCTACGGAGGCTGTCTGTGGGTCTTCTTCAACAATGACGGCAACTGCAACGGCGACTGCCAGCAGAACGCGATCCAGATCCTGTCGTCCTCCAATCTGTACATCTACGGCACGAACACGAAGTCGACGACGAACGTTTTCATCGAGGGCTCGACGGCTATCGCGACGGAGAGCGCGAACAGTGGTGGCTGGGGTGCTGTTGTTGCGGCTTACCTGTATAACAGTTAGAAGAGAGCATATGTATATAGTTAAAAGTGCGCTGGACAGGGCTCTCTCAGCTGGTTTACTTCGAGCTGTACATATTATATATAGTGTTCAATTGATATAACTAGGGCCAGTGCAGTATGACTAAGATAAGGCCCCAGACTGATGTGGATCCAAAGTAACTGACACTAGTCCATATATGGATTAGCGGATATAGTTACCATTAACTTAAATCAATCTGATAAGCAGAAAGGATAGATCAGGTATTCCAACTTAATCCTATTTTCAGAATAGAGACAAAAAATAATTAGATATTAACATTGTAAGACTTGCTTCAAAATGGTCGTTCGATATTCTACCGGTGCCGCAGATATCTGCGCTGCTAAGACCTTGCCTTCGGAAAATCGACAGAATTCGGAACTCATTGAACCCTGGGGGCACGAAGGAACCTCGCGGCAGCTACCTGGAGGCAAGGCCAACCAAAAGAGGTTTGAAAGCTGATCGTAGAGGTCCTTAGCATAATCGCGACGTCTGTTCAAAGGAAGTACACTGTATACCAGGCGGAGGAAAGGGATCTGGCGGAGAGGTTGGTTATTGGCCTCAAGAAATGCAAATTTCCGGCTGAATAGGGAACAAAATGCAAAATGACATTCTTGTATGCCGTTCGGCCTCGCAGGTGAATAATGGGGAAGATCTGCGTAGACCATCCAAAGATATCCGGGGCAGGAGGATATCAACTCCAAGAAATTGATAATTTGAGACTATACTCGTAGGGCTGCTCCAGTAGCCAATGTACGCAGATTCGAGTATACAAGGGCAGGCAAACCGATTGGTTGCGACCCAGATGTCTTTATGTGTTGATTACCCTGTACACATTCACCTCATCTCAGCGCAGGTCAGCAAAACCTGGCGCCATGAATATTTCTATGGACTCAAAGAGCTCCATAGACTGCTGTCCGAAGCACTATTTAGAGATTCGACTCATCTGTCATCATGTCAGTTTCCCATTTTCTTCAACATTCCCTGCTGTTAGATCCATGATTGGCAGAATACCCTGCACAGTTTTGAAGGCAGTTCCTACCTTATATGCTTTATTTATACAGCTTAATAAAGGGTGATGAACAAATGGGATAGCATCAAAAGGTGGAAGCAGGCCATAGCTCTATTATCACCGATTCTAGCAGGTAGGGGAAAGAAATAGTTGAGGTCCAATCTTATCTCCACTATTTTCCTATGCGGGAAAGTCAACGACTGCCAGCAACAAGAAGAAGGATTGACTGCCTCGTTCACTAAGAAAACAAAATTTGTGCCATTAAATAAGGGTGGAAAGGCACGCACCTGTTAGTCTTGTGGCTGGAGTGGTCATATCGAGATATGCTAGGTGCCTAGCAATCAACAGTATGTACTGTACTGCGCAACAATTTGTAAGGTCATCATAATCACGGGCCATTGGAGATGTTCTATATTCCGACAAGAGTGTTGTACACGAAAGCCACTCTATGCTCTTCAGCATCAGCCGATGCCATAAGTATATCTTATGAATTCGAAGCGCTCCCAGAGTACCGCTGTTCAAGACACTATGCAACAATTCAATCCGTCTCTTATTACATCAACTGGTGTTCCGTTTTCTTAAACATTCTATGGCTGGCTTGTAATGGCAGGTTTTACAGCGCTGTGTGATCAAGATAGATGCCCATTCTGCTAAGCAATGCCATGCGGGATCTTTGCAGAAACGAATCGTTCCAAGGGACGCCACTGGCTTGTCATCAAGCATCAAGTGAATGGATCGACAGGCGCTATTTTAGCACCTGCAGCAAGAACTATGACAGCTGCCCCATGTGGCGGCAACGCGGGCGTCACGCGTGGTGCTGGCCGAAGCGGCGCCCGCGGTGACGCTTGTGTTGTTGCCCGCGATGCCAACCGAGGAGGCGGTCGTGGACGCGGCCAGGTGAGTTGATATTGCTGTCGTTTTCGCTCTTATTATGTATTCCTCTGGCCAGTGCATTGCTAATGGATTCGATGACTGCACGAACAAGGACCCACGCCGCCGTGGAAACCCCCTCTTCCACCACGGCGGCGCTCCCCGACGACCAGGGCGCCTCCACGGCCGCCAGAGCATCTCATCCCTCCTCCTCCCTCCTCCATGCCGCAAACACAGTCAATGCGGCCAATGCGACCGATCTGCGTCCGGGCGCCCTCCCAGAAGACAATCCCCTGCCTGTCGCCCAGGGAAGAACCTCCGTCCCTGGGGGCCGGTGTCGGTAAGCACTAATACACATAATCTTGTGGCCGGGAGACAGTCATTAACGTCATATGCCTAGGGCCAGCCTGACCCCGGTGCCCCGGAGGACGAGGAGGAGATGGAAGAAGGAGAGGTGAAGGAATATGTTGTATTTTTCCTTTTTTCTTTCTGAAAAGAAAAACGGGGGGAGTCTGGTGTAGTTTTTCTTTCTTTTTTATTTTTTTAATTTGATTGAATAAAAAGGGGTAGGGATGTTTTTATTGTAATTTTTAATAACTTAATACACCGTTCTTCTTCTTGCTTTCTTTAATTCTTCAGACTCATTATGGTACAGAATATATTTGTATTGTAGTTGAAGAACCTGTGTTGTCTATTCATCAATTTCTTATTGGACATATTTGCTCGTGTTATCTCTAGGCCATTCCATACCATGGTAATGTACTATAATGCTTGTCACTATAAATAGATACTAAACAATATTAAGAAAGTTGTTTATTATACTTATTTTTGGTTGTAACTCTACATCTAGTTCATAAAGTTTGTATAAATTCCATGGTCTCCAAGAAAAGGTGCATCCACTATATCTAGTACCTGCTGTAGTTATCTGTAGATAGGGTTATGGCCTTCTTAGTCAGTAGCTGACCAACAAGCTTATCTATACTACTAATGCAGCCATCAAAGGCTCCAAGAATATTCCAAACCGGGCTCTTTTAAAGGATTAAGATTTACGAAGTTCCAAGTCCCTCCTACCTATCATCAACAATCCATCTGCACAGAGTCTGTGCATTATTATAAGAATGTTTACAGTAAACTACCTACTTTCGATTTTGGAGGTTAGCCTGTAGAGATGTATCTATTTTAGTGTTACTCATCGACATTGAAGATGGACACTAGCATTAGTCCTGGCTGTCAGAACCAGATGACCGGGACCTGCCCCACCATTAGTTAGATATTACCTACCTCCCTAGGTAGGTATGTACTCCATAGTTGCCTCTCCATATCCATACTGGAAGCCTGCACCTACCCGCGACACGGATATACTCCGTACCAAATATGGGAATTTTTGGCTTATAACAAGCCCATGGTTCTGTTCTTCCTCTATCTTTTTTATTATTTTCTATAGATGTTTGATTTCCTGCGAGTCCACCCAATGAAATCCACAAGACCAGTATCGCAAATGAGACTCAAGTCTCCGTTAGAGGAGATGAAACGAACAATTTGTATGGAATGTGTAGTATGATTAGTGATATGCTAGATAAATACAAGAAAATAAGGTTCTGCTTCCTCAAACCACCATTCATAGCAATGTAATTGTCAACAGCCAGAAACGCCATTCGTAATACCAATCCGACTCCTCAACCTACAGATTCCCCTCTGTGAAAATCATTGACTGTGTCAAGAATTTGCGAAAAGAGGGGAAAAACGAAAAAAAAAAAAACTCCAGCTCCAATATGATCTACCTCGTGTTCGACAAGAACAGGAAACAACTTATAATCAATGTAAGTATAAGGGACACCACATATTTATATAGCAATATCCAACTATCTATAATGAAGCTGTAGACTTGTGTCTATATCCTGACCGCATCTCATGATTTCTATCTAGTAAGCAATTGATCGAATTGCATATGATTCCACGTTGTTCACCTCGTTACAGTGCTAGCGGGGTAATCGAGGTTGATAGAGGGACCTGTCTAGGGCAACAGAGGCGGAGGGGGAAGGGGGGGGGGGGGGTCACGCAAAATGCAATCTTCTTTATCATCATTCTCTCATATGTTTTTGAATGGATTCTTCCCTTGAGTATGAGGTCATAGACCCTTTCAAAAATAAAATAACTACTTCTATACTATACTATACTATTTATTTCCTGCTTACCCCACTTCTCCTGACATAGTAATTATTCTCCTTGATATCTTCTGCTTCAAATGACGGACAATATGTGATTTTTGACTCTTAATCCTAAGAATTGGCGTTCCCCCCTAACAAATATAGATAGAGAGAACCAGGGAAATGGTCGATCTTTTGTCAGCTAATGTGTATCATGTTAGCTATCTACTGCCTATCTCCTGCTAGTAGCAGGGGCTGGCCAGATGTCCTGAGTTTTGTGTGATCTGCCCAACACTGCCAGGGATTTTATTTTATTTTATTTTATTTATTACTACAAACCTTACAGGTCTCGCTTGTCTCCACAGTTTGAACTTTCAAGAGAAAATACTTGTCAGGCCTACCTACTATAAGTAGTTTTTATTATCTATGTTCCAGGCGTGCTCCCTACTTATGTTCCTTATAATATTCTCTTTACCATCTTTCTTGTATTAGGTTATCATCGACTTCCTAGGTGGGCTCCCTACTCACATCCCTTGTAATATTCTCTTCACCATATTTTCTGTACTGATTAGGTAGTATTTATCATCTACTGTCCAGGCGGACTCCCTACTCATGTCCCCTTGCTATGTTCTTTTCGTCATATTTCTTGCATTAGGTAGTATATTTCTTATCTCCCTTCCAGGCGGGTTCCCTACCTATATTCCTTGCCATAAATTCTAACAAAGGGAGAAAGGTGTCGAAGATCTGTCTCAGATTTGCTTTTTTTTTATTTTTAGAAATCGGATTATTGCCGATTAATTGCTTAATTACCTATTTTTATTCTTGTTGATTATTTTTTTTTCCTGGTGTGCTAAGGTTGCGGCCCGCCCCGAGGCAAATCCAGAGCCGTACCGAGTACCGCTCCTCCTTCACCCCGTCCAGCTTGCTCAAAGACTGCATATGCAAACCGCAACCAGGGACAACTCAACAACGACTGGCCAGCAAATGACTTGCGGTCAACATAGGGCACTTGATGGCTGCCCGACAGACTGGTTGCCCCTGGCGCCATGTCTCAACTGCCAGTCGGGATGTGCCACGCTGGTGGCTGGGGAAACAACTCCATCCATCCAACTCACATCACCAGCCTCCTCCCCCTCCCAGCCCCCCGATACCTTCGATCATGCCCACCAACGGGTTGATTATTAACAGAATGGACGGCGTCAGGGGAATGCCACTCAGAATGCAGGCATTTTCCATGCTGTCGACATTTCGCAATTCGCGACCGTCATGAGCTCTCCGGATAATGTGAAGACCGTCAATTGTAGGTTTCAAATCGATCCATTGTATGTACTCCGTACATGGATTCTTGCTGACCGCCTTGGTTGTTTGTTTACAGACAGCAAACCACAACTTGCCTACCAACCATCTCAGCACTCTGGTGACTATTACTCGCTGTCGTCCTCCGGGAGCAGCAACGTCACCGTCGTGCAGTACGCGACTCCGCAGTCCCGCATTCCATCGCAGCCCGATTCACCTCAGCATTCCAGTTCCAGAACAAGCCTTGCCGAATCGTCTCATTCATCAGACAAGATGAATCGACGGCCGGCGGAGACCCAGACCAGCCGACGGAACACCACCAGCACGGTGCGCTTTGGCGAAAACCAAGTCTGTCAGATCAGTCCCAGACTGGACACGAGCGACCCAAGACACGATACCAATGCACCCACGCCCGGAGTCGACGACGGACCCTACATTCGCTTTGCCATCGACCAATTGACCCGCGACGAGGAGGTGACGGGCGTGGGGAGACATGGCTCTGTCGACAGCAGCGACTACCCCGTCGAGCGCATCATCGGAGATGAAGGCTTGGGATACTATATCCGCACGGGCCCAACCACTGTCGAAATCAAAAAGCATCAACCTAAGCGGCAGAAGAGCTTTGAGCGCGAGAAGTCAGTCAATGCGGACGTCTTTGTTGCGGTGGAACCGAATGAAGGCAATTATCGATATCCGTCACTCGATTATGTCCCGGTGGTCCTGCGTGTATGGGCCCTGGCCATCTTTATCTTCCTGTGTCTTCTTATGATTGCCGGGGTTGCTTTTTGCAATGCCTGGTCTCAGCGTCATCAAGGTTTGTGGGATTATGATGGCGTCGGTGGATCGCGATATTTTATCTTTCAGTTTCTCCCGCAGTTGCTTGCGATCCTGCTTGTCATCTGGGCCTTTGTCATTCAGGCCGCGGTTTATCGCATAACTCCCTTCTGCATCATGGCATCAGAACGTCAGATCAATGGCGTCCTGCAACAGCTCTCGATCCTGCCACGGAATTTTGTGCTCCCGGATCTGTCGCACTTCAAGCACGGCGAGCCCCTGGTCGGATTTGCTCTGTTCAGCATATGGCTGTCGAATCTCTTTGCCGTTCCGCTGCAGAGCTGCCTGTTTCAAACCAAGCACTATGACATCGACGGCCAGGGCACCTGGAGGTGGGTTTCCGTCCAACCGGTGGGCTGGACACTCGTGGCGCTCTACGCACTGCTGGTGGTCGCGTCGTTTCTGCTCATGTTGCGCTTCTGCTCCGGCTGGACGGGACTGATGTGGGATCCGGTGAGCTTGGCGGATCTCATCCCGCTGATTCAGAAGTCCAATATTCTCCGTTATTTTGACCGCTCTGAGACAGCCCCAAGCGTGCGCGAAGCCTTGACACCGAGGGTACTTCGACTCGGCTACTGGCGGCTGTTGGACCACGAGGAGACCTTCTACGGCATCGGACAGGAATACGCCCCTGGTGAGAACCCAACCGACCAATCCAACAGTCAAGAGAAGCGTCCAGTCGGGTCCTCGAGCCAACCTGCCGACGAGGACCTGGAACACCAGGGAATGTTACAGAATGAAGCCTTTGAACGAAGCCTGCACTCACCGTTCACTCGATACCGATGGACCGTTTGGTTCTTGCGGGACACCTTCGTCCTGGCATGGATCGTGATTATTTTGGTCCTGTTCGTCGCCTTTGTGGTAGTCAGCTTTGTCAAGGATGCCATCCCACGGGGATTTCTGACGAAGCTGCCGACCCGGGCTTCAGATGGTGGGTTCTCCCCATCGAACTTCGTCTACAGTTTCATTCCCGCGTTCATTGGGACGGTCCTCTTCCTTGCGTGGCAGCCAATTGACGTGTACTTCCGAGCTTTGCAACCCTTTAAGTCGATGTCGTCTCCTGAGGGGACGTCTGCCGAGCACAGTTTATTGCTCTCGTACAATGCATGCCTTCCCATTGAAGTGACGATCCTTGCGTTGCTCGCCGGGCACTACAAAGTTGCTTGGATCTCCTACATGAGTGTCGTGTCGCTGGCCATTCCAGTGCTCTCGGGGGGTGTCTTCATCGCCCTCTGGTACCCCTCGCAAGGCCTGGTCCGGATTTCGGCGTGCTTGCCTGCTTATTATGCACTTGCCGGCTTCTGCGCCTTGTACGCGCTCTCGTTTCTGGTGATCTGGCCCCGTCGCCAGCGCTACCTGCCTCACGACATCAGCACATTGGCTGATCTGATCAGTTTCCTCTACCAGAGTCCACTGCTTACCGACAAAGCACTGCAACAACCTCGGGCAAAGACTGACCTGGTGACGCGGTTGGTCGTGACGCCGCCGGGAGAGCGAGAGGCGCCTGTTTATGGGTTCGGGATCTACAAGGGTCTGGACGGGAGGGATCATTTTGGGATCGACCGTCTTCGTCGACCGGGACAGGCAGATATGCTCATCACGACGGCATCGATGAAGTAGCCGCCTTTTCCAACGACTATTCTCTCTGTTGTGCTTGATCAGTCGCCAGCCATCTGGGACCCGCGCCATCGATCAAGCCAATCCTCCCTCCAATTTTTATCCATTATAATGTTGTATAATGACCTGCACTTCCGGCGTTGGAGGTTGAAGGACTCTGTCTCATAAGCTATAGAATTCGCTTTGCTTTCCTGCTTTTTTTACGGCCGTGATATGATCCGGGGGTGATATGATAATGGATAGTGATGGTATGAGTTGATGTTAATTTTATTTTGGGCGTTCATTTTTTTTTATTCCCCTCCTTATTTCCCTTTTTGACAATTAAACTAGCGTTGTTAGCACATTTCATATTGTGCTGTTGAGTTTGTATTCCTTTGACTGTGCCTTCCTCGTGGTTATTTATGCCTGTAATGATCAATGAAATAGAAATGAGATGAGATGAGGGAATTAATTTAATCAGTTTACTCCTGATACTTCTACCTTATTATATATATAAACTTGACAGTGATTTTTGCAACAGCAACTAACTCATCAAACTGCACACGATTTCTGACATCTGGCTAGTTACCTCCTTCTATTAATTAGTGACAGGTAATTAGCAAGGAGAAATGATGACCACCAGGTCGAGAGAAGCAGAGCGATCAAGAGACAAACGGCACAGATGAATACGGAGTAAATGAGTCACGTTTGTACTGTATAGAAACTGGCTTTCTTTGTTATTTCCACCCTAAGGACGCGCTATAGTAGACTAGGTAGGTAGAAAAGGAAGGCCCTACCTAGGCCTCATTCACCCAGCGAGCTGGACTGACCTGTATCTACTACTGTTATAGAAGGGGCTCCCATGTCTGTTATTTATGCTTGAGATCAGCCAGCTAAGCGAGCTGTAAGTGAATTAGAGCTCCAGAGATCCATTCACTCTCTAAGTCAGAGAATGGAGGTATGGTGAATGTACAGATAGAAAGAATCGTCCCATGGATGCGTTTAAGGGACAAGGCACGTGGTATGCTCAGCCTGACAGGCCCTTGATTCTGAACATACGACCCGGGTATGGAGACTCCAACACAAGGGTAATCAGAACTCAAGTACGTAGTTGGTTTTAGAATCTCGAGTCATATACCATAACTACCGTATACCTATCATAGCATGTCCGCACAAACGAGGATATCAATTAAGAAAATGGCATGGTCTAAATCTAGGGAGTTGTGGAGACTATCGCGTCAAATGCATGTACAGAATGCGGGGAATGTGTTGGGGAGGCCCATTAGGGGTCTCATTTATTTCATGGGGTGATAATGATACCCTCGATGGCCCCGATATCCTTGCATGATATGAGGCTAGGCGATACCAGAACGATAAGTCCTTCCCCAACCAATAATAACGTATCAAGATGACCGGGATCGAACGATACAATGTCCAAGAGGATATCCACTATCAATTGCGGCGCAATGGGCTTGGATAGTTTGGAATCACTACTTTCCAACCAAGGAAACTGTTGTTCATCCCTTGCGCCGGCAGCATGCAACGATGGCTGTGGTAGCTGCTGTTCCTGTGGTACGCACTTTCCATCCTGGGAGACTCTGTGCATCGTATCACTGCTTGGGTGTGTTCCTAGTTTTGCACAATCCAGGGTTGAATCTCCTATCAGCAGACTCATTATTACCGCGACTATCTGTCTATTGCAGCCGTTATCATTGGCGCTCAGATCCCTGGTGAGATATTGAGCAGCTGATATGGCTTATCTACACTGTATCTCCCAGAGTGAAAGAACTCTGCTGATCTTCCACCCATATAGATCACTTCGATCTGCGTCCCACAGCCGTCCTCCCATCAAATATTCATTAGTCAAGCTGTCATCAGACATGGCTACACCAATGGAATCCGCCGAAAAAGACCTCAAAAAGGCCAATGACCTCAGCGGTGGTCGTGAACTCGATGTCGAGATCGCCTCAGTCGAGGACGTCCCTCCGGAGTTTAACGAGAAGAAGGACCTTCGGTTTGCAGTTCTCTACACCACGGACATCTTCGGTATCATGCTAACATATCCTCAAGGCGGGGCCTGGAGCAACGTCATATACAGATGATTGCGTTGGCAGGAACCATCGGTACAGTGCGTTCGCTTGCCCTAAAGGACCGCATCCAGATACTGAGCTCCATGTCAGGGCCTGTTTCTCGGGTCTGGTAGGGCCATCGCCAATGGAGGACCTGCAGGTGCCTTGTAAGATCGCCACCAGCGTGATCTGCATTCCTACTGATGGTGTTCAGCATGGGTTACACGATTGTCGGCATTCTCGTGTCTGGAGTCGTTATATCCATTGCAGAATTGAGCGCCCTGGTACCTCTAAGTGGAGGTATCATTCGACATGCAGAGTACTTTGTCGATCCTGCGCTTTCTTTCGCACAGGGCTGGAACTCCGTCTACTCAAACCTCATCACTATACCTGCGGAAATTGTGGCGGCCGCAGTGATTGCCGAATTCTGGGTTACCGTAAACAATGCTGTTTGGATTACCGTGTTTGGTGCACTGCTATTTGCGAGCAATCTGTTTCTGGTTCGTATATATGGGGAGCTTGAATTTATTTTTGCGACGCTCAAGATTTTGCTCATCGTCGGGATGAACCTGATGGTACGTCGATTCATTGGATCTCTAAAAGTGAATTAATTCCTCACGATTGTAGGCACTGGTTATTACGTGCGGCGGCGGCCCAAACCACGAAGCGTATGGCTTTCGATTCTGGCACAACCCCGGCCCTTTTGTACAATACCTGGGGTATGGAGGATTCTTGGGGCGCTTCATGGGGTTTTGGACCACTTTCTCCAACGCAGTGTACGCATATAGTGGAGTCGAAAGTATCTCGATGGCCGCTGCAGAGACGCGAGCGCCTCGGAGGAACATTCCAAAGGCTGCGAAGAGGATTTTCTGGCGAGTGCTTCTTTTCTACGGTACGCATGCTGCCGGCCTTGTCGTGTCAGCTGCTGATAGATATTGCAGTGATTTCAATCTTCATGGTTACGCTGCTCGTACCCTCCAACGACCAAGATCTGCTTAAAAACAGTGGAACAGCGGCGGAGTCCCCTTTCGTCATTGCTGCTGAACGGGCAGGCATCAAAGCGGTGCCATCGATCATCAACGTCGTTGTTCTTACCAGCGCTTGGAGTGCGGGTAACTCGGGTGAGTCAGTTCATCCTATATAAACTGTTGCCCGGATTGACTTCTGTTCTAGGTCTACTGAACGGATCACGTACCTTGTATGGCCTGGCCAGGGAAGGGCATGCGCCCGGATTTCTCAAGCGAACCAGTCGCTGGGGCGTCCCTTATCTTTGTGTCACCGCGGTGGGAGCTTTCGTTGCATTGGGCTATATGTCATTAAGTGATTCTGCGGCGACCGTGTTTACCTGGCTGCAGGATTTGATTTCTGCGGCAGCACTCGTTGGATGGATAGTGTAAGACCCTGCAGTGCTACCAAATATTTTGGATCAGTCCCCTAACCTAATTCCTACAGTATCTGCACCGTCTACCTGCGCTTCTACTACGCGATGAAGAAGCAAGGCATCTCCCGCGATGAGCTGCCCTGGAAAGGGCCCTTACAACCATACGCCGCATGGACGAGTCTGATCTCAATCACCATTCTTCTGCTGACTGGGGGTTATACCACGTTTATCCACGGACAGTAAGCCAGTCTACTCTCCAGAAGGGTCGGAGACTGCTGAACTGAACTAATGTTGAAATCCAGATGGGACACGGAGACATTCATCAGCGCCTATCTCGACATCGTCATCATCCTAGCTTTGTATTTCTGCTACAAGGTGGTGAAGAAGACCCGGATTGTGCCGTTGTCAGAGGCGCCGATCCGGAAGTTCCTCGACATTGCGCAGCAGCAACCCGATCCTCTTGCGACGCCGAAGACGGGATGGAGGAAGTTGAACTTCCTGTGGGAGTAAACAAGTATTGGCTATCTGCTCGTTTGAGGGGATACATCGCGTCCAGTGCTGATGATGTTGGATATAATCACGCAGATGGGACTCTCGGAACAATCGCTCGGACATCATATATACACACGCAGGAGTAGTTACGGACAGACAAACAGACAGTTTAGTTAACAATGAAGAGCATGCCTATCTCCAGGTCATGAAATTTACTTTTTTCTGTAGTGAACATGTAAATATCGTTCATATCGAATAAGTGGTATGTAGAATACATACATGCCTCTGACAATAAGGCATAGATGGTGCTTTTTCTTTCTTTTTCTTTTTCTTTTTCTTTTTCTGTTCCTTTCTCTTTCATCCCATATTTTTTTTCCCTGAAAAAAAAAACACTTACTCTCCCCAGCAGACTTCAGGCGATGAAATCCCCACTTGTTTTTTAAAGAAAAAAAAATTAAAGCCGGTGATCCCGAATCGTCAGAGCTATAGTCGATGCGAGAAGCGAGCAGACCAGTGATATTACTGTTTATTATATATCATTAGCTGGATGTTCCTCTTCCTCCTTTTTTTTTTCCTCAAGAATGGGAGATGAGACAACTAAAGCAACGAGAAGAATCTCGTTAAGGGATGCTCACTGTAAGTGTGCTTAAGACCAGCGACGTACGACGACACGACGACGTCCCGGAGATGTCCATGGAGACTGTTGATGTAGGATGCGTCGGAGAGGACGTGTTTGATTATCTATAAACGCCCCAAGGTTCTGTCAGTTCAGTCGGTTTTGGTAACCCTGGAGCACCAAAAAAAAAAAGGAATCATCGAGAAAGAGGCTGCTGACCTTCTCCGCCCCCTCCCCAGTTAATTTCTCCCTCAGCTGTCTACTAAACTCCATCTCCAGCGCAGCATTATACCCCGTAATCCCCGTCGACACGCCAAGGCTCGTGAAAAGGAAGAAACCCCCTGTCGCCATGGCGATATCTCTAGGTTCAAGCATGGATGTCATGCTGACGAAGGAGCTGGCCTGCGCCATCCCCGTGCCGATGCCACCCGGTAGGATGTACAGCGATTCCCAGAAATTGGTCGCCCCGTTCCAGCGGAAGAACAGCAGGATGTATGTTACAGACGCGACGAGTCCGGCGCTCACGATCAGGGCTTTGTAGCGCCCCGTTCGCTTGATTGTCGCCCCGGCGGCTAGCCCTGCGAGGGCGTTGCCGACAACGGCAGGAACGAGATGCGCGCCAGCTACGGTGGCGGAGGTCCTCGCTGTGATCTGGAAGTACAGCGGGATTGTGTACATCATGCCGACTTGGGCGATGATCTGGAGGGTCATGACGAGGTAGCTCGCGGCGACGTTGGGTTGGCGAAGGATATGCAGGGAGAAGACGGGCTCCTTGGCGATGTAGGCCTCTGCCAGGACGAACGCGATGAAGAGGTTGATGGCTGAGACGGCTAGTCCGGCAGTGTAGATAGATAGCCAGGGGAATTTCTGCCCTCCGAGGTCTAGGAGCAACGTGGCTGAGATGACGGACGTGGATAGAAACAGGATTCCAGCAAAGTCAATCCGCTCAAGCTTCGATTTTGGGCCATCTTCTTCGTCAGCTCGCTGGATATGGGTGAGGCTTAGCCTTGTCACCACGAGGACTGCAGCAACTCCCACCAAGGGGGCTTGAATGAGAAATAACCTGCATCCAATTCATTAGCAATTAGTCACCCCATCGTGGTAATGTACGTACCATCTCCATCCAATCGAATCCGTCAGATAACCACCTACAGGACCACCGAGGCTTCGTCCCAGCGTCATCGAAATATTGACGTAAGCTCTCCATGTTGCGACCTCTCTTTTGGGGACCAGATCTGCCGATAATATCAGAAGAGAAACGAAGGTAGAGGAGGGGGGTAGATAGCTCACCAGTAATGATAATAGATGCCATTGCGACCATCCCTGCTCCTCCTACCCCGGTCACCGTGCGACCAAGGATTACATGCCACATTTGTCGTCCTATGCCACTGTCGCACAGTCAGTTGACATGTCCCATTCAAATACATTTGCTAAGCATACCATAAGATGCATCCTGCCGCGAACAAAAAATACGCAACCAAGAGGACCAGTTTTCGGCCGTATATATCGCTCAACTTGCCATACTGGATGCTATGAGTCAGTGACCTAAATGACTGCTCTGGGAACCAGACAAAAGACTTGCCATAGGCTGCACGGCACAGACGCCCAGGTTATAGGCAGTAGACAACCAATTTGCGTCCTGCAGGGCTGAGAATTCAGATGAGATGCGGACAGCAGAGGCAAACACCAGGCTGGTATCTGCATTCGCGACAAACTCGCCTGGAATAAACGTCAGAGAGGTCGCAGTGGAATTGAAGCAGCAACGGCTTTTTACCTAGCAACAGAACCGATATTATACTCCACACATTGGAGGAGAGAGGAACACTGTCATCTTTTGTCACTGTTTTAGGCGTGATTGCTCTCTCTGTATCGGTATCGACCAGTGTTGCATCGTCTGTTGAACTGATTTTATTGAGACTTCCGTACGACGAACTGGCGGATCCATTGAGAGGACTCGATTCGTCGACAGACTCGACCTGTCTCATTGCCATTTTCAGACAGTTTCCAAGATCTGATGATGGTGATTATTACCGTGATCAGAAGAGAAGCACCTAGGTAATGTCTTTCGAAAATTTAATGCCGACCATGTGGCGTATCGTAGCACCGTCCAATGAACTCTTTTCGCACCGTTGGTAACTCAGCTCCGGCCATGGATACGGTCTAGAGAAGCATCGCTCGATTATCAGCTGGACGTATTCGTCAAAGCGCGCATAACAGATTGGTTCGTTCGGCACGTTCTAGCCGTGTGGAGCCCCGGGATCGAAGCACGCCATCATTGTCCCTTCGGCGAGAGAGTCGGGGAGGAGAAATTCATTTGTGGAAACAGGTGGCCACGGATCAGATCGGAGGAACTGGTCAGGGATCTAGATCGATAATGCTCGCGTGAGTCTGCCTGCAGGGTGAGATAGTTGTCCACGTTCCCGTACTCCGTACCTCGACGTTGAATTCGACAATTAGACAACACATAGAGGTTAATTGCATTCCTTCTCAGCTGTCAGGATTGTAATTCTGCGTTTAGTTGGCAATCATAACAGGAATAATTGACATCGCGTGCAACTGCCGTCGGGCAGGGCCGTATGCAGGAGGGTTGCCTATCCGGGGAAAGCGCGACATCGCATCATTTGATCGCGCCCCAACGTCATCGCTTCTCCACTAATAATACTCCATCTGTATGTATACTGCGTATAGAGCTTCAGCTTCGTAATTATAATCAAGGTCAGCTTATACAGCAATTCTGATAGCATGAACCCGACGCCATGAAAGCTATCTCGGTGTTGAGCGCCCTCGCGGGGCTGCTCACCGCATGTCACGCATCATACAATGCTGACCTGCAGCAGCTATTGGACCCGAACCTGAGCTTCAATTCAGCTTCAACACGTCCCAATATCGTCTTCATCCTGGTCGACGATCAGGATCTGCAATTGGATTCGCTATCGTACATGCCGTTGACCACCAAGCATCTTAAGAGAGGCGGCACGTTCTATAAGAATCATTTCGTTCCCACGGCCATCTGCTGTCCAGCACGCGTCAGTCTGTGGACCGGCCGATTTGCGCACAATACCAACGTGACAGATGTCAGCCCGCCATACGGTTAGCAGCTATCGCCCTGTGTTCTTCTGTCGATTTTGTCTTATGTATTACCGCAGGCGGCTATCCGAAATTCGTGGAAAGAGGATTCAATTCCAACTTCCTCCCTGTCTGGCTGCAGAACGCTGGATACGCCACATACTACGTTGGGAAGCTCTTCAATGCGCACACGGTGGACAACTACAATTCCCCTTACGTGGCCGGATTCAACGGCTCCGACTTCCTGCTCGACCCCTACACGTACTCCTATCTCAACTCGACGTACCAGCGAAACCATGACCCTCCCGTCAGCTACGAAGGCCGCCACACGGTTGACGTGACCACAGAAAAAGCACTTGGCTTTCTAGATGATGCGATTGCCGCGCACCAGCCTTTCTTCCTTGGCATTGCGCCTGTAGCGCCGCATTCCAATGTGGACCCGTCATTCAGGACAGGAGAGAAGATCATTAAGATGACTGCACCGGTACCTGCCGACCGACATAAGCATCTATTCCAGGATGTGAAAGTTCCACGAACAGAACATTTTAATCCTGATGCTGTAAGCTTTGTTCATTTGCACAACCTACACAACGCTTTCTGACAGAACCAGCCCAGCGGCGTGAACTGGATTAGTCGGCTGCCGAAACAGAACCAGAGCAACATCGACTACAACGACCACTTCTACCGCTCCCGTCTGCAAGCTTTGCAAGGCGTGGATGAGCTAGTTGACGAGGTCGTATCTCGCCTCACAGGGGCAGGCATCCTGGACAACACCTACATCATCTACACATCCGACAACGGCTACCACATCGGCCAGCACCGGTTGCAACCGGGCAAGGAGTGTGGATTCGAGGAGGACATTCGCGTCCCGCTGTTCATCCGTGGCCCCGGCGTGGCAGCAGACTACGTCGAAGAGGCGGTAACAACGCATATCGACCTCGCGCCGACAGTGTTCCAGATCGCGGGCATCGAGCAGCGGGAGGATTTCGACGGCGTGCCGGTTCCGATTGGAGGAAGCAGTAAAACCATTCGACATGAACATGCGAATGTGGAATTCTGGGGTATTGCGATTCCGGAGGGAGAGTATAATTATCTCGGTAGGTCGGCCATACTTGGTCTTCAATTCGCTTCTCGCATATATGAGACGTCTGTCACTCAGAATTCAGCTTTTTTCACAGACCTGAGATAGTCATCGCTTTCATTCTGAGAGTTTCTTCTGTCTCTTCGGTGTTGAAGGACATTCTCTGTGGAGGCGATCCTCTAAGGAATGACTTTGTCACGCTAATAGACAGGATGATTTAGGACCCGATAACCCTCCTGTCATCACAAACAACACGTACAAGGCCCTCCGCATCCACGGCAGTGGCTACGACTTGTACTATTCCGTCTGGTGCAACAACGAGCACGAGCTGTATGATCTGACGGTAGTATCACCCTTCTTCCAGGGATCATGTATACACACCGCTCATGATGAGAACAAATGCAGGTTGACCCCTACGAGCTCAACAACATCTACCCAACCAGCGATATCGCCGACGATGACGACGAAATCACCATCCTAGGCCACCCCCGCTCACAAATAATCAACCGCCTCGACGCACTCCTCCTCGTCCTCAAATCCTGCCAGGGCATCACCTGCGTCAAGCCATGGGGCGTGCTCCACCCAGCAGGGGACGTGCAGAGCCTTGAAGACGCACTGGAAAAGAAATTCGATGATTTCTACAGAGAGCAGGCCAAGGTTGCCTATGACAGATGCGAATTCGGGTATATTGTCGACGCGGAGGGGCCGCAGGTTCCGCTGACGTATGACAACTTGTATCAGAGCATGTATCGGGAAGGGCTTAGTTGGCATCATTGGGTTTAGCTGGTTTGGATTGGGTTTGGGTTTGAATGGATAAGCCAGACAGGGTCGAGAGCTGCAGCTGTGGCTGGCTGGATGCTGTAGAAACAGCAGATAAATCGCCATATTATTATCATTATTATTACTATTGACAGCTTTCATCGAGGGTAAAAAAGATGAAAAGGAAAAAAAATTACCTAAATGAGTAGTAAATATGTGTCGATAAGCTTAATCTAAATAAGCTTAGTTAAACCTTACAGTGGACTTCCCATGGTACGAAGTACCTCCTAGGGGGTATTATATGAACCGAACCGGACACAGGCATGGATGGATTGGGCGCAATTCTTCGCCAGCAACTACCTAGGTACCTAGTTACAGTACTTACTTGGTATATCCAGGTAAGTATCTAGGTAGTAAAGATTATTAAATTGATATTACGTGCTGCACAGTACTCTTTACTACCCTTTCCTTCTTTTTTCGCTTCTCTCTATCTCTCTCTCTTTTTGTTGGGGGGGCGGGGTTGGTTCTGGGATGGGAACTTGCTGCAGATTCTTGAAATTAATCAGACTAAGTGGCCCCAAGCCTAAATAAATAAAATAGTAACTGTTCCTTTCCCTCAGCCACAACGTAGCCACCTGATATATTAGATATTATGTGATGGTGTCCGTCGAATTCCAACTTGTTGATTACGCAAGTGAAAAAAAAAAAGGAAAAAAAGGGAAAAATAAAGGGAAAAAAAATAAAATAAAATAAACCTATATCTTCTAGTCTTGTAAATTACGACCGGAACCAGACCAGGCCAGATCATGTACTAGTACACGTATGTACTGTACATTACATGTATGCCTAGGTATATCTCTGAGGCTTCTCTTCTCTTCTCTTGTCTTCTTTCAGTCTCAGTCTTCAATAACTATTTTCCTTCTTCTCCTTTTTTTCTTCTCCTTTTTTAAGGAAAAAAAAAACAGCGTCTGAACACTGGTCGATATAGAGATCCATGATGAGGATCACTAAATAGAAAAGAGTTTTACCATCCACTCACTGCTCTACCAGATATATATATATATATCAGAACACCATCATTAGGGTTTTCATTCCTCGTAAATAACCTTATATATGTGAGATATTTTATCCTGCCGTACATAAAAACATGCTTCTACGGCGTTGATAACAGCCAGCGATCTTCATAATGCAACATGCTAGGCAGTTCCTGCCTTCGCATGCGCGCTCATAATCCGATTCAAGCCTTCCCGCTGCACGCACTCCTCAAAGCTGAAGCTCCTCGCCAGCTCCTCGAGCTGCGCCTCATCCATCCCCGCGAACAGCTCCGCAAACTCATTCGAGAGACTGGCGCTCAGAAAGTCATGCAGCACTCTGCGGATGACATGTCGCTTGGTGCTCCACGGCGTGGGGTACATCTTCTTATTAGGGCTGACGCGGTCGATCCACGCGATAAGTGGAGCGAATAAGGCATCTACCTCTGCAGAGGGCCGGGGAGCCCAGCCATCGAGCTGGCACGCGCGCTTCTTCTCGAGGAAGGACGCAATGGTGCGGTTCCACGGGCTGTTTGGTGAGGTATGCACCATGCCTTGGATGCCGATGTCTTTGTACAGCCAGATGCTCCAGTGGATTTGATATTTGTCGTAGATGCGCAGCTGTTCGCCTAGTAGATTATATCGCTCCTGATTGATCTCATCTGCATTCTCATCGAGTGCTGGGTCGGCGTATACTGGGCCAAACTCCCCGTTCCAGATCGGCACTCCGTTTCGGCGCTGAAATTTGGTCTTCCGAAGGAACTGCTGCTCCAGCTTCTCTTTCTGCTCGGGCGTCCCCTTGTACCGCTCACCGCTTGGGAAGCCCATGCTAGCATAGTCATGAATGCTATACACGCAGTTCGGTAGTACCGAGTCGAAACAGCGCCATTCCATGGCAAAAGTATTCCCGTCCAACCAGAGGATATGATCCGGGTCAACGGCGCGAATAGCCTTTTCGAGCCGCTGGTAGAAAGCCGGGAGACGGTAATGTTTTGCGTCAGAGGGCTCGTTCAGCGGGTTGTACCCTGCCACCCAGGGATTGTCTTTATAGCGGGCTGCGATCTGCTCCCAGAGCCAGATGGTCCGGTCTTGGTGGTCCTTGTGGTCCCAGAACGAGGCATACGCGGTAGGATTGTCGCAATGCCAGTCTACATTCTGCCCTCCGGGGACGGCGTGCATGTCTAGAATGGTGTAGATTTGATGTTTGGCGCACTGGATTCGTCAGCTTATATATCACTTATAATCGTGACGACCTACCAATTCAATCACCCGGTCAAGGTGCTTGAAGCCAGACGTCTTCAGCACCCGTGGATTCATATCATCCTCGAAGTGATGGTAATTAAAAGGAATGCGAATGCAGTTGAGGCCAAGACTCCTGAAGAACTTGGCGTCTGCTTCCGTGAAGAAATAGTAAAGGAAACGTTCGAAGAAAAACTCGTATTTCTCCTTGCCCAGAACCTTGAGCATCGACTCACGGTGCTGCGATTCATGCCCGGGGTAGCCGGTAATGAAGTTCTCAATGCTAGAATCATCCCGATTAGCCTTCTGCAAGAGCCCGAGTAGTTCTCTCATTCCTACTGCTAACTCACTTCATCCATCCTCCAATTGCGGCCCCCCGTAGGAAGACCGGTTGGCCGCTGCAATCGACCACTTTGTCCCCGACGACTTTGAGGATTCCATTTGCCATGTTGGCGGTCACTTGGCTGGTAGCAAGCTGGAAGATGGTCGTAGTCAAGAGGATATGATGACGATACGAATGTGATTAATTTGGATAGTACATAATTCATATTTAGGCTAAAGAGATGATCGGCGCGTCGCTGATTGATATTCGCTAGCTTCGCCGGCTAAAGTGGTGCAACATGTCAAGCAATCCCCGCTGTTCAACGTTGAAGATGGGGATGATAAACCCTCTTCGGCCCATCATTCTGACGAGGCGGAGCATCATTCCACCGAGGAGAAGTTACCGTCTCTCCATCCATAAATGTGCTGGATAGGTAGGTACAGTGCATACCTGATTTTTCCAATACCATCATCTGTATCACATCGACTCGAGAAATCGATATGGCACCCACGAGATACGCGCTCATCGGCACGGGTGGCCGTGCCAGCTTCTTCTACACTGCCATCGCGCAGGATTTCCGCGACACAGCCCAGCTGGTCGCCTTCTGCGACACGAATCAGACGCGGATGAACTATGCCAACGATAAAATCCTGAAACTGGGTCTCGAGCCAGTCCCCACGTACAAGGCCGCCGACTTCGACCGCATGATCGAAGAGACCAAGCCCGACTGCGTCATCGTCACCACGATTGACCGCACACATCACATCTACGCCATTCGGGCGATGGAGCTGGGCTGCGACGTGATCAGCGAGAAGCCCATGACTATCGACGAGGTGAAATGTCAGGAGATCCTCGATGCGGTCAAACGGACTGGACGCAAACTGCGTGTGACGTTCAACTATCGATATGCCCCCCACAACACCAAGGTCTGCGAGCTGATCGCCAACGGCACCATTGGGCAGGTGTTCTCGGTACATTTCGAATGGCTGCTGAACACCAAGCACGGCGCCGACTACTTCCGTCGGTGGCACCGGGACAAGCGCAACAGCGGCGGGCTGCTGGTGCACAAGGCGACCCATCACTTCGACCTGGTCAACTTCTGGCTGGGGACGCAACCGGAGACCGTCTTCGCTCTGGGCGAGTTGAATTTCTACGGCCGCGAGAACGCGGAGAAGCGTGGCGAGACGAGATTCTACTCCCGTGCTCATGGCAGCAAGTATGCGAAAGACGACCCCTTTGCCCTGCATCTGGAGGACCATGCCGAGCTCAAGGCCATGTACCTCGACGCCGAAGAGGAAGACGGCTACTATCGCGATCAGAGTGTATTTGGCGATGGCATCAGCATCGAAGACACAATGGGAGTGATTGTGCGCTACCGCTCCGGCGCCATGCTGACGTACAGTCTCGTCGCGTATGCGCCCTGGGAAGGATTCCGGGTCTGCTTCAACGGCAGCAAGGGCCGTCTGGAGGTGAACGTAGTAGAGCAGTCATACGTGAATGCAGGCGGGGATCGAAGTCTGGAGGGTGCCGTCGCCGGTATCGACATCACCGTCCATCCCATGTTCGCCGAACCATACAAGGTCCCGATTGACGAAGGTCAAGGTGGCCATGGCGGTGGTGATCCGGTGCTTCTCAATGACTTGTTTGGGAAGCCGGAACCAGACCGGTTCAATCGTGCTGCTTCGCACGTCGATGGCGCCATGTCGATTCTCACGGGGATTGCGGCCAACCGGTCGATTCTGACGGGGCAGGCTGTGCAGGTCAAGGATCTGGTCCAGTTTTGAGGTCGTGTAAATACCGCAAACAGAAAACATGGAGATATTATTTGATCGCGACTCATACGGAAAGAGATAAGCAATAATGATCATGATTGTGAATTTAACCCAATGAAGTAGATTCTGCTTATTCCAACGTGTTCAACCCGGTAAATTGAGAACTGCTTCTACGATCGGAGGTTGGGTTCGCCTATTTAGTATGACTGGACTCGACTGCGTAGCGTTGGGTCAACGGAGCCAGCTATAGAACCCGTTACCTGGCAATACTTTGCTGGAAACTGTTCTGGCATGGCTCATATTATATAGTAGGTGCTAAATAATTCGATAAAATAAAGGATATCCTTTCAAAGCTATGTTGTGACAAAGAGTGGTCAACCAAAGCTTTGTAATAGCTACCGACAGAATACCTCGTCTGCGTCAGCCACAAAGTCCAACTTGCTCAGGCGTACTTTCTCAACATATTCCACAGCATTACTTTTCAGCTCATTCAGCTCCCTCTCGCGCTTGGTCATCTCAAGACCACCGCCCACAAGCGCATCCTCTCCGTCAAAAATGACCGAAATTTCCTCCAGCGTCGTGTTCTTCGACTCCACAAAGAGGAAATATATCGTAACCCAAATCACAACCAGCCAACAGTCGTACAGGAGATAGTACTTCCACCCGGAATTGGCGAGACCGATGGGATTGACGTAGTTGCCGAAGAAGCTGGCCGCATACGCGCAAATGACCACCACCGCCAATCCCTTCGCCCGCAGATCGTACGGCAGGATCTCACATGCGTACGCCTGGTACAGACCACTCCATGCCATGTCATAGAAAGAATAGTACAGGAAGATGCAGGCCAACACGCCCTTTGCTGGGCCCGGCTGTTGATGCTCCGTGTATAGGGCTGAGCAGACAGTCCAGGCAATAAAAACCATCAACATGCCGCCGACAGATATCAGGAAGAGACGCCGGCGGCCGATTTTGTCGACGAAGAAGGTTACGCCCAGCGCAAACACCCAGTTGTAGATCTGCACCGCACCGTTGATTTGCAGCTGCTTCCGGGAGGATGTAATGCCAATGCTGTCGAGCACTTGGTGGAGATAGTACGACAAAATTGTGTTTCCGGCCGTGTTGGCGAAGATCCCCAGGGCGAGACAGATGGCGAACCGATGGCGATTCCCCTTGGTCGACCAGAGCTCCTTCCAGCCCTTCTTGGCGAATTGTTTCTCCAACCGAATGGTGTGATAGATCTCGTCGAACTCGGCCTGGACGAATTCCGGGCCCGACGCAGGACCGTGATATTTATCCAGTATTGCGCGTGCCTCGTCAGGCCTGTCTTTGCTGATCAGGAAACGAGGGGATTCCGGCACGAACCAGATGAGAGAGAACTGAATGACCGGCGTCACGAACTGCAGAAGACTTGGCAGTCTCCACGCCCACTGGCTCTGGATGGTCAAGGTTCCATAAGTTGCCCATGCCGCAATGATCGCTCCGATATAATAGCACGTATTATAGATGGCCGTTACTGTCGCTCGATGCTGTGGATGCGCCAGTTCCGTGATGAGATAGGGACCCGTGCCAAAGGACGAACCGACGCCGCCGATGAAACGAGCCGCGATGAACATGCCCATATTCGTCGCACCCGTTTGAAGGGCGATTCCCACGAAAAGGATCAGATCGCCGATGATGAGGGTTGTCCTTCTGCCCCAGTTATCGGCCATATACGGCACGAAGAAGTTGACGAGCAGGTTTCCGGCCGGGACGATGGCGTTCATCAACCCCAGTGTGGGCGGGCTGGGGTTGTGAAAATAGTCTTCCCAGTAGGACAGCGTCTGCAGGCCGTTCATCATCGTGCCGTCGAAGCCTCCTGTCGCCGAAGAGAGCCAGATGACGGCGATGAGGAAGTACAACTTGCGCAGACAGGCATGCTTGTACCAGACCACGGGGGGAAACTCCCGTCCCCCAATGCTGACTCCTTGCATTTCCGTGCTCTAAAGAGTGCTGGCTTCGAAAGCTGTAACTTTGAAGTTCCTGAGAAGGTCATATTGGGGAGAAGTGGGGGGGTTCCCACTGCCATATACTCCGTAGCTGTCGAGAGAAGCTCCCTCATGGAATGACCGGAGCTAGTCAGTCTGGGGAAAAAGCCGGGGAAGTGGGGGGCTAAGCTTCCCCAAGCTTCCCCCCGGCGATGACATGGTCAGCCGTTTAAACCGTTTCTGGAACGCTAATCCATCTACCCCAGCTTAGAATGGAGGGATCTCCGCAATGACAGATGCTTATTGATGGGATTACTCTTTCTTCCGCCGGCTGTATTGGATAAATGACGGCTCTCGGCCTGCTTTGACCCAACGCTGTGTTCAGTGCTTGCTCAATCCATCACAGTTGCTGCTGGCGGTGAACTCATGGGACTGGTCATGTGGGGGATTCGATTGTTGGTTGTTCTTGATGTGGCTGATGACGAATCGTCAATCTTCTCTTTTCAGGCTAATAACAGCGGACTTTATCGAGGTATCTGTGCGCTTAGATGGAAACTGATGACGTACCCATCACAATTGAGTTGCCCTTCCAAGCTATACTCACCTGAAGGTTGTTCAGTGTCTGCGCAAGCCAATTCTCCTGGCTGAACCACGCAAAACTAAACACATCATGGCCAACGATGGAGGATCAAAGATCGACCGGCAGCGTCTAGTGCGACGACACAATCCCGTTCGCACAGCCAGCAATTTGATCTCGCCAATGCAGGTTGGAAATGGCCGCTTTGCTTTTGGCGCCGATATCACTGGACTGCAGACATTCGTGCCCTTCCCGACGGTGTCAGAATGGGGCTGGAAGAACGACCAGTTCCCTCCGGGGGCATCTCTGTCCGACTATCGCGGACAGGATTGGGACACACATGGGCGAAGCGTGAATTACGACATGCCCGATCCACAAACACCGGTGTCCCAATGGCTGATCTCCAATCCCAACAGGATGAATTTGGGAAGGATCGGTCTGTGGTTCGGCGATCGATCGGTGTCAGAGAGTGACCTAGAGTTTTCGACGCAAACTCTTGATCTGTGGACAGGGACAATACACAGTTCTTTGATGTGGGAAGGAGTTGATATCACGGTGCAGACAAGTGTACATCCGGAGAAAGATGCTGTCGGTGTGAAAATTGACTCTCCTCTCGTCCGTAGTGGACGATTAAGCGTCTTTCTCGATTTTCCATTCAATAATGGGAAGTCAAAGTTCTCCGCACCTTATGTTGGGATCTGGGACCAACCCGATTCCCATCGCACGGCAATTGAAGCAGTACAGAGCACGCAAGCCCGTCTGAGCCATTGTCTAGACGACGCTAAGTACCATGTCGTCCTCCAATGGAACCAAAAAGGTCAGGTAAAGCATTTGACAGATCACCGGTACGTCCTCGAGCTCGAGCTCTCGGATCCGTCTTCGTCTCTAGAGTTCTCTGCGACCTTTGGGCTTCAGCCTGTGGAGCCTCTCGACGCTCAGACTATCGCAAAGGCTTCAGAGGAGTACTGGCCATCATTCTGGCAGAGTGGCGGGGCGATCGATCTCTCGGGTAGCTCTGATTCCCGGTGGTTCGAGCTGGAGCGTCGTATTGTCCTGGGCCAATATGTCATGGCCGTCAATGCCACAGGCAACTACCCACCCCAAGAGAGTGGACTAGTCAACTTGGGATGGTACGGGAAGTTCCATATGGAGATGAATTGGTGGCACACCGCATATCTGGCATTATTCAACAAATGGCCTCTCTTGTATCGCAGCCTGGAAGTTTACAATCGCTTCCTTCCTGGCGCCATCGAACGAGCTTCCTCTCAGGGCTACAAAGGTGCGCGCTGGCCGAAGATGACAGACCCGTCAGGGAGAATGGCACCGGGAGAAATCAACGCTCTCCTCATCTGGCAACAGCCGCATCCCATGGCCTTTGCAGAGCTGGATTATCGTGCACACCCAAGGAGGGAAACCTTGGAGAAATGGAAGCCCATTATGGCTGCCACCGCTGACTTTATGGCCAGTTATGCCGTATGGAATGAATCGTCATCCGTGTATGATCTTGGGCCTCCTTTGCACGTTGTGTCGGAGAATACAGATCCTCGGATTACCTACAATGCAGCCTTTGAGCTCGAGTACTGGCGATTCGGTCTGTCTGTCGCCGTGGAGTGGTGGAAGAGACTGGGCCTGGAACCAGAAGAGTCGTGGTCAACCGTATTGAAAGGTCTTGCGCCATTGCCGATCCAAGACGGCCTCTATGTGCTTTGGCCAGGGATCAAAAACATGTGGACGGAGTACAACTGGGAGCATCCCGCATTGGCCGGTCTATATGGCTGGCTACCCGGCAGCAATCGTTTGGACCTATCGGTGATGAAAGCCACGAGCCAGCAGATCTGGAAAACATGGCGTCTCGACGACTGCTGGGGGTGGGACTTTGGCGTGCTGGCGATGAATGCAGCGCGCATCGGGGAGCCTGCCAAAGCAGTGGACTTCCTCCTTGACGAAAACATGCCCTTCGACGATGTAGGCCTGGCGCCAGGCGGATCCCGAGTGCCGTTCCCGTATTTGCCGTCGTCAGGCGCTTTCTTGTACGCGATCGCCTTCATGGCTGCAGGCTGGGATGGAGCTCCTGATCGGAACGCGCCTGGCTTTCCTTCGGAAGGATGGGACGTGAAATGGGAAGGTCTCAGCAAGGCGTTGTAACTCATATCACCAGTCGTTCTATATAATGCTGGCTTACTGCTGAATGATCGAGCAATTGAAAATTTCAAACGGTTGGAGAGGGATGCTTGTCGCGATGCTTGGTGTTCGACGTACCTTGCAAGCTCGCCTGATGAATTCTCTCAACAAGGCTCAGTTTCTTGTGGAGCGGAGTTTTCACTATCAGAGGTCCTCTTCTTAGAGCTTGACATGACATGGGTTGATTAGTGCATCATCAGGATAGTTCTACAATCGCACAACCTCTATAAGAAATATATACCGACATGCGTTCTGTTAATTAAATTCTTTATACTCTCATGATGACTGCATTATTCTGTGGAATTTGGGTATTATCATTTGATGCACACGCAATGAGTCCTTTCCGCCAGTTCTCTATCAACATCGGCGGTTACGTCGCTTGCATTTAATGTTTCAATGGGGGAACACCAATGAGCTGAAGAAGATGCCTGATAATAGATATTAATTTGCAAGTTTTTCTCTTGCATTGTTTGCAAAGCGAAAACTAGCCACTATCATACGGTACTGGTTTTGAGTTGGCTTGCACGTCATCCCTGGTTTGTATGACGAGCTCCACAAGCCTCCATTAACCCCGTACTCAATCGCAGAACAGGCATCTCTCCAATCAGTTCCAATCATGCTTCTCCATTTCAACAGACTCTCCTTGTGGAAAGTGGATCCCTTCATGGATCGTATGCATTCACAGCTAGGAAATCTTAAGCTATGCGGCCGGCTAGGCTATCTTTCCAATTACGCCAGCTTGATTATCGATGATGAGCTTCAATACTCACGATAAGCCCCCGCACAACTTACGATTATATGCCGTGGAGAAAGCAATGTCTCCTCACGGGTGATCACCGGAGCCGGTACTAAAATCTTCGTAGTACCGATGATTCCCCGTCAAAAGCTTGTGTATCCTGTACAAGCTTAATCTGTGCAACTCTAGGACCTGGGACCTCCATTTCTGCAGCTGTTTCCCACAAGTAATTGTGACAGCTCCCTTCATTTTGACAATAATAACTTCCGAATAATTTGATTGTTCGCGAACAGTCACAGCCACTATGGCCTCTTCCACTCCAGCAGAACCGCTAGCCAACGAAGCTGCGTCCGAACCTTCCGAAATTGTCCAAAAAGAAGTCAAGAAAACATGGGCGAGCTACCTGTGGGACACATTCGACAAAAGCCCTGAAGAGCGCAGATTGCTATTCAAGCTGGACACGGCGATTCTCACCTTCGCTTCCTTGGGTATGTCTTTCTCTTACCGTTTGTCGCATTGCGACAGCTTCTGCTGACACTGCATCTATTCAATGCTAGGATATTTTTTGAAGTACTTGGATCAAGTCAACGTCAGTAACGCCTTCGTTTCGGGAATGTAAGGGCTCCTGTTTTCCATCTTTTTATTCTGGTTAGCAAACAACAATAACAAATCGAGTAGGAAAGAGGATCTCGGGCTCTACGAAAACCAGCTCAACTATATGCAAACCTGTTGGACGATTGGATACGTCCTGGGAGAGATTCCTAGCAATATCTTCCTGACCCGCGTTCGTCCCAGACACTGGATACCAGCAATGGAAGTAAGATTGTCTTTCTGGGCGTTTATAAGTCTTCTGCTAACCGGTCGCTCCTCCACGGCTAGGTCATCTGGTCCGTTCTGACATTTTCGCTGTCGAGATGTAATACTGCAACGCAGTTCTACGTCCTTCGATTCTTTATCGGTGAGTAGCATCATTGGACTTGTCAGTGTTTCAAACGCAGGACTAATGGTTTCACGCTCGACAGGCCTGGCAGAAAGTACCTTCTATCCAGGCATGCAGTATTTGATCGGATGTTGGTACAGAAAGGACGAACTAGCGAAACGATCGTGCATATTCCATACGAGCAGTGCGATTGGCACCATGTTCTCGGGGTATCTGATGGCTGCTGTTTACCATCTTGGTGGAATAGGAGGGTTTAAAGGGTGGCAGTGGTAAGAACTAGATTATTACTGGGGAGAGAAGGGACTTACTGTCTTTCGCAGGCTATTCCTCGTGGACGGCATCATCTCACTTCCTATAGCTGTTTCCGGATTCTTTATGTTACCCGATGTTCCTGAAATCGCTGATCCATGGTATCTATCCAAGAAGGTGAAACACCTCCTCGATGTGTATAACTCGGATCTCATGCTAACTGCACCATGATAGGAGGTTGCCCTTGCCCAGAAACGAATGGAGCTCGAAGGCAGAAAGCCTCGTGGGCCGTACACCAAAGCGAAACTCAAGAAGATTTTTTCCTCGTGGCATATCTATCTTCTGACGTTATTATATGTGTAAGCACCCAGCACCAGAGCGACATCCTGTGAGTTAAGCTAACTGTGGATCGAATCTGCTTGCAGTTCCTTCAACAACGGTGCTGCGGGCGCACAGCCGGTGTTTCAACAGTAAGCTTTCCCTGTTCCGTCGCATGTTCATCAATTTTTCGACTGCTGACAGCGTTATGGCAGGTGGCTCAAATCCTCCACAAATCCGGTGTATTCTATCGGCCAGATCAATTCCTATCCGACACTGACGTCCGTGGTTCAGATCGTCACGACCCTTACTTATGCTTGTAGGCCACATCCTTTAGAGAACTCAATTTTTGTCACTGATTGCCTGTCTGACTGGTTGTCTCCAGGGCTGTCTGATACTGTACTTGGAGGACGGCGCTGGCCGCCGCTTGTGTTTGGAGGAGTAAGACAATAATATCCTAACCATGTGTTTTTTTTTTTCCTTTCGCCTGTCATGTCCAGCTATCCTAACATTTTATCTCCATCTAGATCATGAACATAATATGTTACGTCTCCCTAGCCATATGGGACATCCCCGTCGGTTGGAAGTGGGCCTGTTTCATCCTCGCTGGCGCGGGGTACGGACTCAGTGGGCTGATCATGGCGTATGTCTGTCCTCTATCTATCCTTACTCCCCATTTACGTCCAGTTTTACAGCCATCTATCTCTTCTGACACATATATTATGAATTCAGCTGGGCCCACGAGATCTGCGCCGACGACAACGAAGAACGCGCCATCACCGTCGGCTCAATGAACGAGATCGCATACGTCTTCCAGGCCTGGCTGCCCCTGCTCGTCTGGCAGCAGATCGACGAACCGCAGTACCAGAAGGGCTACATCACGGTGACATGTATATCCGTGGTGCTGATCATCACGACCTTTGTTGTGCGGTACTTGGATAATCGGGAGATTGCGCAGAAGTGAGTTTATAGTATTTCCTCGGCCTTGTTATTTATTTCGCTATGATTCTCTCGTGATGGAGAAGAGGCAACTGACCTTGCATTACAGAAAACGGTTACAGCGAGAGCAGCAGGAGGGAGACGTTGAAGTCCTCACGAACGCCCATTCATTGGATGTTACGCAGGTCACTGCCGAACCAAGCAAGATCTGAAAATATATATATCCGTATATATTATAAACAGCACAGCAAACAGCGTCAATTGATAGAGATCCACTCGAGTAAAAAGATAATCCCAATGTACAGAAGCAAGCAGGATAATTCTGGCTGATATATATATATATATTGCATGGGAGGGGAGGATTGGTTTACCTGACCATGAACCTACCTAGCTAGCTAGTTAGATCATCCAGTTTGTCAATCAATCAATCAGAGAAAATGACTCTCATACGCCTTGTTTTTTATAAAAAAAAAACAAGCAGTCGACCAAAAGTCAACGGACTGATTCTCCACCTGTGGGGATTGTGGACCAGGGTCTCCGAACCTTAGTGAGCATAGACCAATCGGAATGCGGATGTTGCGTGGGGCGCATGTGGTGGGACCTGCCGCACATACTTCCGTTGCTGCTATTGGTTTTCTTAGTTAAGCACCTACCGTACCTAACCTACCTAGGTAGCTAGTACCTTCGTGACCTCTGTTTATGTTGATGCCCTGAAGAACGGACAGGTTAGAATATATTAGGTGGATTATTCATGGAAAATATATTTCCTGTGCATGCTTTACTATGCTGTTGAGCTGCCCATCAAGAAATTACTCGGATTTGTCAATCCTACCTCTCATTGCCATGGCTGCAGGAGTTCATAGCGACGCGCTATCGTGATTATCATGATAACCTCCTAGGGTCGCCACTTCTCGCCGCTCCATATAGCCTCAGCACCTATGCCATAAAGTATTTGCCAAGGCACTGCCGACTCATTCCCCATGGGCCTTGTCCTACTTCTCTCTGGTTCTTTCAGGATATCAAAACCGTACGATGTTGGGCGGAAGCATACTGGTGTCTTTCGAATCCGGTCACCCGGAGAGATCGAGCCTTTGTCTCCTCGATGCCGATACTCGCGGGCCTTGGACTGCTCGATTTGGTGATTGAACACCCGCAGCCTGTCGGGATCACGCCTTGGCATTAACGGAGGCCGCACGGCATGGACATGTCGAAATACTCCACCTGTTACTTACACGCGGCGAATATCATCACAAGAGCATAGAAGATGCGCTGGTCGCTGGAACTTCTTGTTGCGATGAGGCTGTTTTGGACGAGCTTGTGCAGTACGCGTCCGAAAAGATCGATAATTTTGAATGGCATCCTTTAATCCTCACTCGAGCGGCACAGTTTGGGGTCCAAAACGTGGTCAAGAGGCTCCTTCATGTCGGTGCTCCAGTTGATGGGACGGACGATACAGTACCGAGTTTGAAAGGCATAACGCCACTGATTTTTGCTATCCGACAGAGGCATACAGAACTTGTTGAGATCTTGCTGGAGCACAAGGCCAGTGTCACGGTCTCAGCGACGTACGATCGTCAGCCACTTCATTTTGTTTCACATGGGTTCACTTCCATAGCAAAGCTTCTATTAGATGCTGGAGCACCGATCGAAGCCGTAGACCAGAACAGCAGAAATGCGATATATCTCGCTTGTCTGTCGGGGAATTATCAGGTCGTTCAAATGCTCGCCGATGCAGGGTGTGACCCGGATCCTACTGAAACAAAAGGCGAATACCGAAGCAGAAGGGCCAAGCAACTGGACCCCTCTCCGCTACGCCGTCACTAAGGAACGGGCAGATTTATGTCGACTTCTACTTGAGAATGGAGCGAATCCGAATAACAGCAGTGGCGGAGATCCCTTACTGGGTGAGGCTGCGGAACAAGGAAACCTCGAAATTGTCAAGCTCCTTGTCGATAGCGGCGCTGAAATTGACGCTGTCAATTCTATTGGTCAGACTGCGTTGCTCAAGGCCGCAGACACGGGGAACACGGCTGTTGTAGCTTATCTTCTTGATCACGGTGCTGATATAAATCGTTCGGATGAGTATGGACAGAGCGCGGTTTTTCTCGTTTCAGGGGCTAGAAGACATGAAACGCTGCGACTTTTATGTGAGAAAGGAGCGGATATATATGCGGCCAGCAACGAGGACTGGACACCACTTGATCTTGCGAGTACAGACGAGGAGACCACCCGCATTCTGGTTGAGCATGGTGGTGATGTCAACCGGCTAACATACCAGTTGAGCCCATGCATGCGTGCGGCTTGGTACAATTGGCTTGAGCTGCTCAAAGTACTCCTGAGCGCCAAACCTGATCTGGAGATTCAAGACGGTGACGGGGATACGGCCTTGACTCTGGCCGCGGAACGGGGCAACCTGGAAATGGTTCGTCTACTTCTAGAAGCTGGTTCGAACATCAATCATCAGTCAAATTCCCAGAGCTTCCCCCTTCGCAATGTTATTTTAACAAACAACGTGGAGCTAGTGCGCACAGTGTTGGAATACCGCCCGGATCTCAGTCCCAGGGACACTGATGGAAACATGGCACTTCATTCTATAAGAAGCTCGACGCCCGTGGCAATTGCCAGGCTTCTTTACAACGCCGGGTCAGACCTTGAGAGTCTCAATAAGATGAAAGATACGCCCCTCTCGGCAGCCGTCCTTTGCGGGAACACTGACGTTGTCAAATATCTCATCTCCAAGAAAGCCGAAATCAACTTCACTGGCGGGAGAAACGGCGGACCGCTGCATATTGCTTGCGGGGAGTCCGAGCACGAACTTGCTCGCATCCTTGTGTCAGAGGGAGCAGACGTCAACCTAGTCGATCCGGCTGTGGGAACACCCTTGCAATCAGCCTGCCTCCCCACCGGGAACACCGCGGAAATGCAAGAAAAGACTATCTTATATCCCATCCATAAAGCTAAGGCTGATGTCACGATCTCCGGCGGGCATCGTGGCTGTGTCCTTAACGCCGCATGCGCATGAACGTCGCCAAAAGTCGTCAGATGGATCCTTGACAAAGGCGCGAGGGTTGATCTTGAAGATGGGATGGGGCGCAGAACGATACATTACGCGGCTGTTGGAAACCTAGAGCATCTGCAGCTAATCCTCGACGCAGGAGGAGACGTGGACGTGAGTGACAAAGTAGGGAGATCGACGCTCCACTGGGCTGTCATTGGGGGGGAATGTCGATGTTGTTGAACGTGTCCTGTCTCTGTCAGGGCGCCGCCTCGTGAATCAGGCCGATAAAGATGGCTGGACCCCTTTGCTTTGGGCGGCCAGGCGGGTCATGGGATGGAATAGGAAGGACGTCATTGCTGGCACATAAAAACAAATGATCCAGTTGCTGCTATATCGAGGCGCAGACCCTTGTGTCAGGTGGACGGAGTGGTCGCCTGTAAAGCTCGCAAGATACCATGGACAGGACGATGGTATTGTCCAGTTGCTGATCGAGGCGGAAAAGAAGTTGGCAGACAATGGAACCGACAGTGGATGGGACGAGAAGTTCCATGCTTCGCGCATGGCAAAGAGGCATCGCCAGTATTGCGATGGTTGTTTCAATGTAAGTACAGACGTCCAGTTCGCCTCGATACAATTGCACCCGTTTCCTTTCCTCCACGTCTGTCAATCATCAATCACATATGAGATTTTGGACGCATGACTGAGAATCTCAACAGGATATATACGGTATCCGGTATCATTGCCAGGATTGCCTAGACTTTGACTATTGTTTTAAGTGCGCCCTCACGAGGGAGCTGACTCATCCGGGTCATAATTTCGAGACAGAAGGGCCTGAGTATGAGCCAGTCGAGCCAGCTGAGTATGAGAAAAGCAAGCCTACGGAGACTGATGACGACATGGATGAGGACGAGGATGTGGATGAAGATGACGACGTGGATGAGGATGACGACGTGGATGAAGATGAGAATTAGGATGAGTACGAAACGATTAATAGCGATAACACATAAACGATGATGCAGGTCAGTGATCGTGATGTTGACGACCGCTTAGCGAGCCTTCTAGCCAAGGCAAACGCTGTGGAAAATACATGTAGTCAGACGATGATTGAGAGATAGGGTTAGTATATATAGGACATAGAGAACAGATAACGAGTTGTATAACATAACAACTTATTGACGCTTTTAAGATCAAGCCACTCACTGTTTGTTGTAGATGAAATAAATTATGAGACGAAATGTAATAAATCTTTAATTTCAGATGTCCGGTCTGAATATACAGACATTTTCCGCCTGAGGCTATAATATCACGTGATGTACTCCGCGATCCCCTCCGCCGCGAGTCCGCAAAATATCTCCAGAGCCATTATTATTTTGGGGATTGAGAACAGCAACCACGTCACAGTGGTGGGATTTTTCTAATCTCTCGCCATTGAGGGAAGATTTCTTGTTTCGAAGACGAGAGTCAACCGGCACCGCCTCCACTACAGTCCTATGTGATATCTTTGGAACCAGCCTTTTTTTTTAATCTGAATTGACGGAGCACATATAGCTATCTACTTTCTGTATCTTCAACTTCCTTCCGATTTTTACTTTTCAGGCACTCCTTCACTCACACAGACAATGTCGTTCCTATTCCGCTGGGGGTCGAGTCCAAAGGACTCATCATCATCCTCGTCGTCATCAATTCCGCCGACACAACCAAGCAGCTCTTCACCAGATGGGCGACAACAGAGCCTTGAATCCTCTACTCCTCCACCTTCTACTTCCGACTCTACACCAACACAGCAGAATCAACTCCAGTCAACATCGACACAACCCCGCCTCCCAAACAACCTCAAACTCCTCCTCGGCGGCAGCATCTTCTTCATGCTCTCCACGCTCGTCACGCGCCGCGCACTCCACCGGCGGCATCTAGCAACCATCCCACCCTTCTACACAGGATCAATCTACCACAAACCACACGTGAACGGCGCAATGGAAGCCCTCGAAGCGCTCAACATCGCGACTATCAACGTGGTGTCTCTCGCCATGATTGGTGTCGGAGGAACGCTGTACGCGCTGGACGTGAATACTATGGATGATCTGCGCAGGTTGGTGCGTGGGGGTCTGGGCGTTGATGCCTCTGGCTCGGGCCGCAGTGAGAGGGAAGCGGAGGAGGAGTTGGAGGAGTTGGCGGAGTGGGTGGCTAGTGTGTTGGGTAGGAAGGTGGAGAAGGAGATGAGGTTAAAAAAAGAGGAGGAGAAACAGGGGGAGAAGAAGGGGTGAATGAGACGGGGAGGGAGCGATGAGCCAGCCATGTTCATTGCGACACGAATAGGCCAGGCGTGGACTCTCCCCTTGATTTATTTCTTCCTCCTCTCTTCCTACTCGTCCTGACTGATATCAGTCCTCCTCCGACTACCTGCCTGTGTGTGGTCCTACCCCATCGTGCCCGGGCACAACGACAGAAATAATAAACTATCCTTACTCTCTTGAAGGGAGTAGTCAGACGATACGACAGCGACCTGGACCATCCATCCATCCGCCTCTCTCTCTTCTTCTTCGCCTCCCTCTCTTTCTCTCTCTCTTGGAATGAAAGCAAATCAAACCGACCATTTGTGGTCGGACGATAGTTAGTCACTCCACTTTGCGTTGCTGGCTGTGTATTGTTTATGATATTATATTCATGTGCATTCGTGAGCGGATAGGATAGGATAGGATAGGTATGCGTATGCGTACGTATGCTCATTGGGAGTTAGTTATCTTAGATTGGGTTTGGGAATGTATGTATGTATGTACAGTATAGTATAGTAGCTGTTACGCGGATTGTCGTCTTTTCTTTTTTTTTGGTTCCAGAGACTAGTCTCCGAATTTTGATGCGATAAATATATCATGGCTATCAACTTCAACATAGCAAGGGTATTGGTATTGGTATTGGTATTTGGTATAGGTCGCTTCTGCACCGTTCAACCTGGTCGACTAGAAATACATACAGACATACAAGCCAACAAGCTGGTTGAGCTGACCACTGCATGAGAGACAGCATGAGAGCAGTGCAACAAGCAACTTGCACCGCTGAATTCAGCTCATCTGCTCATACCGCTCTCGAGCCAAATCCTTGGTCCGCTCCAAAAACTCATCATACCGGTTCCGCGTGTTGCGGCCTGCTTCCTCAGAGGCATCGCCTAGCTTGCTCCCCTGCGCACCAAGGCCCACCCCTTGGGCGTATACCTCGGTGGCAATAGGGGCAGTCATGCCAGTGCCCTGGGCACCCAGCCCTGAGCCCGCAGACCACCCCATCTTGCTCAACAGCGCGGCGCCTTTGGACGGTGCTGGAGCAGGAGCTGGTTCCTCCTCCTTAGGTGGACCAGACGGTTTGGGCTTTGTTGGTTTCGAGCTGCCAAACGCCTGTCGTCGTTCCTTGGCCCGATCCCGATACTCTGTCGTTGGCTGCTGCTGGATAACACCATGCTTCGCCAGTTTAGCCATCGCTTTGGCCTTCAATTCCTCATTCTGCAGATTGTTTCGATGTAGCTGGCTCAGACGCTCGTGTCGATTGACCTCCGCCATCGATTTGAACTGTCTCATGCAGAGGTAGCAGCAGTTCCGATTCGGGTCAGCATAGGACTGACTCGGAGGACCTGCAGAATCCGCAGGCGACCCGCCTTCAGACCCGGCAGCGGACCCCGACTCGCCCGCGTTCTGCTCGTCACCCTCTTTCCTTTGAATCCCATGCAGCTCTGCGTGACGCTCACTCCAGAATTGGAGATGCGACGGTACTGCCAACTTTTTCACGCCTGCACTAGCCCCTGCATCTGCTTTCCTTTTCTTGGGCTTTTCGGCATCCTTTCCAGCTTTTGCTTGATTCGCCGCCTGTTCACTTTTGAGCTGTTCTGGTTCCGGAGGGCATACCATGAGTTCCGTCACATAGGCCTCCTCATCCCAATATTGCAACTTCATATCAGGGTTATTCAAAGGACTAAAGGTGAACCTTGCCGTACTCGGCGTAGGATTGGGGACAGGAACAAAGACACCCGCATGGATGTAGCTCGCGAGAACCGGCTTTGATGAGATGGTAAATTTCTCAAACGAATTGAGGCGGGTCAAGGCGGCTTGCGCATCCTAAAAACGTGTGTGTTAGTTTCATCACCAGTGCAGTGCTTGCATACAACGTACCGCGACGGTGGCAAATTCAGCAAATCCATATCGCCAGCTCTCGTTGCTTCTCCGGTCGCGTACAAGCAGAACCCGACGCAGAGAGCCTTCTCGCGCTCCCAAGTTGGAATCACCAGTGGTTGAAGCGACTTTTGCGCCCTTCTTCTGGGTGTTGGCAGTGCCTTGGTCACTGCTGCTAGATGGCTTGTAGAGTTTGGTGACGCCCTTAGCGAACAGTTCCTCAGTCACGGAAGCCTCCAGCCCTCTGAATAGAAGGAACTGAGATGGTGCATTGTCTGGGGCAACATCATTATCTCCATTATTGGCGACGCGCGGAGGGTTGCTCCCAGCAGGTGCTTCAGCGACTGGTTTCGTCAGTCTCGCCGCTAACAAAAGCCAGAAACGCCAAAATACATACCTGTACGCAGAGCTTGGCAGCGAAAGCACTTCTGGCGCGTTGCGAAGTTGTCAAACCCGCACTACAAGACGTCAGTATACCATGAATGCTAAGCTCGAAGGATAGCTCACCATTTTGCACGTCCATTCGCCCTCTGGCCTACCCCGGCGATCGTCTCTCTCGCGGCTGTATGCTATACGGACTTTAGCTCCACGGTCACCACTTCCGGCGTTTCGTCCATAGAGATAGATGGCAGGAGCATTGCGTTCCATAAATGCGCGAGAATCTTCCAGACTGCGGAAGCGGAGGAAACCTATCTGGCGCGATATTTCTGCACACATGTTAGCCATGAATGGGATCACAGTCAGACTGCAACCTACTGGTCTGTCTATCCCGTATGACTCGGACGTCTTCAAGTCCTTCCACGTGGTAGTAATCTATGAGTTCACTCGAGATCTGTCCAACGCATCGACCGGAGCGTACGCCCGGCGACATGCACATCTCAGCTTCATGTCTCCCAGAATATTGGCAGGAAAGGTGGCGCAGCTGGTATTCTCAAGCACAACGGGCTGGCTGTGTGAGGGAAAGGAAGGAGTTGTCGAACGTCTTCTTCCACCATATCCACCGGCAGTCCTTCCATGATGACTTCCTTGCTCTCCTGGCCATGGTGCGAAGACCGGCCGCGTCGCGGACTGCGGCTGCGGCTACGGCTGCGACTGCGACTGTAGCTTCTGCTGCGACTGGGGGAACGATAGCCTTCACGGTCGCGATCCCTGTATCCAGTTCTGCCCCGCCGTGGCGGCGGAGACCGTGACGGGCGACGACGATAGTCATCGCGATCTCGACCTCTGTAGTCTACTCTGGAATCGCGGTCTCCTGAGAAGTCGCGTCTCCTTGCAGGAGTCCGTGAATGGTCTTTCTCACAAGCAAACCAAATCAGCACGAGCTCAAAACCAGGATATATCTTTTTTCCGCTATTTCAAATTGTTCATGCTAAAGCACGACTGTTACCATGCAGGGAGGAGCGTGTACCGCCGGGCGAAACGTATCCGCGATCTCTAGACCGTGGATGGGCATCGGGGGGAGAGAAAGAACGGGATCGCGAGCGGGCGCGGTCATCGTACATGCGACCGTCGCGGTCGTCAAAACGGGAGCGGTAGGAATCGGGAGGGTATCTGCTATCACCTGGACGATGCTGAGACATGGTTACGACGTATCGAGGGCCATGAGAGAACGAATACAAAGATCAAAAGTTGTGAGAGGAGTGATGGAGATAGATAAAAGAATGAAGATGAGATGGGGCCTGGCCGCCTCATGTCGGCCAGAATCAGCTAGTCCCGAAGCGGCAGTCTGGAAGCCTCAGGCAGCCGTCGCCTTGTTATTATGCTCAGGCAAGCATTCACTTGTCTCCATTCCTACTTTGATCAATCAAACCTACCGATTGTACCGCGTTTCTCTTTAAGTCGGGCTCGTTTTGACTAAGAGTAATAGGAGTAAGACAGGTCTGGGCAGCACAACCGCATTGCAACTAGAAATCCCTGATTTCGAACCCTGAATTTACTGCATTTATGAAACCCGTTATGTAATATGCGTGTGAAAGTAGAAGTGGCGGAACAAGATTGAGCTTCGACGATGCCAATGAAGTAAGTGGCAGATGGTGAACTGTTCTTTCCGGATGCAGAAAAGATAGTTGACGAGCATGTCAGTTCTCGGCGCTGATGCAATATCTGTATCTATTAATAAGCGCTCTGGCCAGTGATACATCGCCTGCTAGAATCCCTTACCCGATTTGGCCAATTTCGGGTACGAGGGCATGTGACGCAATAATGTCCCTTGTCGTGACAAGGGAGAGGGAGTGTTCCTGAATCCTCCTGAATCCCCCCATCTCCATTGTTCTTGGGGTAATTTTTACCTTTCTTCGAAATCAATACTTCGAAGTTTATCTTCCACATGACGGCACTCCGTTGTTCGCCCACGTCTCTGCTGCAGCGCTTCGTAGCAGAGTCCCATTCGCGCATGCTGTCAGCAAGCGGGGTCCCTCGTCGACAACAAGCTTTCTCGGCGGGTTCCAGAGGATGGAGGGAAGAGGAGAAGACGACTCCACCGTGACCAAATGGACTGGTCGTGTGTTCAACGGCTGGCCTGGCCATGCAGCCCCTTTTCGCTGGCAGCAGCAGGCGTTCCACTCATGCTGTCAAGGGACTCGACAGGAGAACAATGGTTCCAGCCGTTGTAGTCCTCTGCCAGCGGACTTGATAGCCGCGACCTGCAGCAGTGGAGTAAACATGACGGATCGCGTCCTGATTGCGGAACCAGACGGACTACAGGTCAATCCACCAGCGAGATGAGGAGATCCCAACCAGACCGTGGGGCAGCCGGACAGGCGCCAACTCAGTCAGTGACGCAGCAGGGAACTCACTCACTGCTGTCAGCGATGGGTGAGTTCAAAAGATGCAATATCTTGCCGTGCCATTCTCCCACCTCTTCCTCCCGGGGAGCACGTCTTTCTTTCACATCCACACGCCAGAACCATGGCACCAGGCGTCAATGAGCATGTCCACAAACCGATCCACCGAGCCTGGTGGAAGGAGTGCTCGGTCTACCAGATCTACCCGGCATCGTTCAAGGACTCCAACAACGATGGCATTGGCGATATTCCCGGGATCATATCCAAGCTGGACTACATCAAGAAGCTCGGGGTCGATATCGTCTGGCTCTGCCCGTCCTACAAGTCTCCGCAGGTGGACATGGGCTACGACATTTCCGACTACTACAGTATCGCGGATCAATACGGCACCGTCGAGGATGTAGAACGCCTCATTGAGGGCTGTCACGAGAGGGGGATGAAACTGATCATGGACCTGGTCGTCAATCACACCAGCGATCAGCACGAGTGGTTCAAGAAGTCGCGAAGCTCAAAGGACAATGAGTATCGCAACTGGTATATCTGGAAACCACCCAAGTACGACGAGCAAGGGAACCGGCACCCGCCCAACAATTGGGTTTCTCACTTCCAAGGTAGGAGCAAAGCCAGTCTCCATTCTACTTATACGTACTAAGTCGAATATAGGCAGCGCCTGGGAATACGATGAGCACACTGGCGAATACTATCTTCACTTGTATGCGAAAGAGCAGCCGGACCTCAACTGGGAGCATCCACCCGTGCGGAAGGCCGTCCACGATATTATCCGTTTCTGGTTGGATAAAGGCGCTGACGGCTTTCGAATGGACGTTATCAATTTCATCAGCAAACACCAAGACTTCCCCGATGCGCCCGTGAAAGACCCCGAACGGATTTGGCAATGGGCGCACTGCTACTACGCGAATGGGCCCAGGCTGCACGAGTATCTGCAAGACATCGGTAAGATCCTGAAAGAGTACGACGCCTTCAGCGTGGGCGAGATGCCCTTTGCGCGGGACGCGGAGGAAGTGCTGAAGGCGGTGCGCTACGATCGCAACGAGATCAACATGATCTTCCAGTTCGACCACGTCGACATCGACCATGGCGAATTCGACAAGTTCGCGCCGACGAGCTGGAAGCTCACTGATCTCAAGCTGATGTTCCAGAGCTGGCAGACGTTCATGTACGACAACGATGGCTGGAACGCGCTGTATTGGGAGAACCACGACCAGCCGCGGTCGATCGACCGGTACACGAACGCGAAACCAGAGCACAGCACGTTGGCGGCCAAGATGCTGGCCACCGTGCTGGCGCTGATGTCTGGCACGCCGTTCATCTACCAAGGCCAGGAGCTGGGAATGCGCAATGTGCCGAAGGAGTGGGGGATGGAGGAGTACAAGGATATCGACTGCATCAACCACTGGAGGGGGTAGGATTCCCTTATCTGTCTATGTTTCTTTCTATCATTGGAGCAACTGACTGATTGACCTGCACTGCAGACATCTGGCCAAG
>NW_027192400.1:291069-327509 GCF_041956645.1 Rasamsonia byssochlamydoides | reverse complement strand
CCAATAACACAGCGCTCCTTGAGATGTTCCGCGAGCAATACCAAAAGAAGTCGCGAGACAACGCCCGGACGCCGGTGCAGTGGTCTGCTGCGCCCAACGCCGGGTTCACCGCTCCCGACGTCAAGCCCTGGATGAGTGTGAATCCCAACCACACGACGATCAACGCAGAAGCGCAGATCTCCGACCCCAACTCCCCCTACAGCTACTGGCGCTCAGTGCTGAGCCTGCGCAAGAAATACCTAGACATCTTCGTGTACGGCGACTTCGTCCTGCTGGACCGCCACAGTGAGGAGGTCTTTGCCTACACGCGGCAGTACGAGGACCAGCAGGCGCTGGTGCTCTGCAATTGGACAGACAGGGCGGTGGTGTGGGATCCCGCGGCTAACGGAATTGGCAAGGTGAAGGACGTGCTGCTCAACAGCTACGGGGTGAGCGAGAAGTATGCGGGCGAGAAGTGGGCGCTGCGGCCGTATGAGGCGACGGTGCTGCTTGTCAGTCCGACACAGTAATTGACTGCTGTCTTAAGAGTCCATAGAGGAAAACGATAGATAGATGGATAGATAGTCGAATATAATGAGATATACGCAACAAACTATGGCAGTGAGGGGATATATATGTATATCGGCGCCTAGGAGTCGTAGATAGTAGTGCTCTCAACTGTGAAGCAAGCAGGTACCGAGACGGAAGCTGATCGACCATATTGATTTGGGGGGTTAAAGTCAGCCCTTTTTGTTTTCTTCTTCTTCTTCTTTTTTTCTAACCATCAATATTTTCTCCTGTCATACTAGGAGTTCTAATACTAATTAGTTCCAGTCAAAATTCTTGCGATAGGTACTCCGTCGGCAATATATATATAGCGCATTGGGAGTGAAGCGTGCCAGCCATGAACCTCTCTTAACCATGCTTCAAATGTGAAGTGTTCTTCATAAATTATATCGAGTCGAACGAAGTTTGCCAATTTGTTAGTTTGTAGTTCGTAGTTAGCGAAGATCCAAAATCAGCCCTTATCAGTAATCAGCCCCGCTGATATCTATCTGTATCTATCTATAATTTACCCCTCCAAGGCCCGTTCCGTTCGTTCATGCTTGATTTCTCCGCACGGAGGAGATAGACTGAACTTCCTACAACAAAAACACCAACAGCTCAATTCAGTTATAATTCATACTTGCCAGCATATCGATTCCAGGACTGGACTGACAGACTAACTGGACTAATTGACTAGCTGACTGACTGACCGACTGATTGAAGACGACGATGGACTCCTCCTGCTCCTCCTCCTCGACGACCACTCCTAACGGCATTTCACACTCGGCAACCACCACTACCCCTACTACTACTGCTGCTACTGCTACTGCTACAACCACTCAAGAACCCACCACCACCACCGACAACGATGCTCCTGCCCCTGCTGTCACTATTCCACCCCATCTCGACCCCACAACCTACCCACGCATCCACCACATCCCAGACGAAAACATCCACATCGAACTAACCTACTCGCCCCTGGACACAAACACAATCCTCGCACGAGTGAGCTCTCCCTCCGCAGGCGCCAACGTGCTCTTCCTCGGGACAACGCGCGACACCTTCGAAGGCCGGGCTGTTGCACAGCTGAGCTACGTCTCGTACGCGCCGCTGGCACTTCGCACGCTGACTACCATCGCCAAGGCCGCGAGGCAGAAGCACGGTTTGGTGGGTGTCTGCATCGTGCATCGTCTCGGGACGGTGCCTGTGGGGCAGGCATCGATCGCCATCGCGGTGAGTGCGGCGCATCGACGCGCTGCGTGGCGCGCGGGCGAGGACGTGCTGGAGGAGTGTAAGGCGAAGGCGGAGATTTGGAAGAGAGAGGAGTTTGTGGGCGAGGAACCGGAGCAAGGGGAGTGGAGGGCGAATCGGGAGAGGGATGCGGATGGGAAGTGGATTGTCGAGAAGACAGAGGGAGAGGGGGATGGGCAGGAGACTTGAGGGAGGGAGATGTCTACTATCTACTCGCTGCCTGATGCTTAACTGCCGAGACGGTGGTAAAGGCGTGGAATGGGTCATGGAACGACCAGATCAGTGACAGCTATGGATGTTCTACCTCATGTCATCCATTCGATCTCGACCGGTCTGGACGAGCTATGAACACTTCGCCAGTGGAATGGCTGCGGTATGCATATATCCGGATCAGCATGCCTCGACACGATCGAACTCGTTGTCACGCCGCGCAAACGGATCTTTCGGAATGTCTATTGACAGCCCTCGTCATGACAAACCAGCGGCTAGATATATATATATATATAAGCGCCTCGCAACACAAGGACAACACCATCGGATACACGAACAACATTGTTTGCCAATCATTGCGAGATATGCGTGAGCTGCGCAGACTACACAGATCAGATATTCGGATGGAGACGGTTCCATCAAACAAGGAACGAGATAACCATTCAAATCGACGCTGTCTGGAGTTGATAAACTCCAAAAGAGATCAATGGAAGATACCAGGTATATAAGAGAAGAGAAGCATCTATATTTATACGATCTGAGAATCCACGAACTACTGGTTTGGCGAGTTTCATAATACTGATATAATACATAGCTGAGTTGGGTATGTCATGCATAGCATAGCCTGAATAAGTAATGTACAGTTATACCACTCTTCTAGTCATTGCTCCTGTCATCACGGGGCAGCTCGCTTATGGATCCGGCGTCGTATCCAAGGGCTTTCCCTCGCGCTTCCAATCATTTATGTGAGCCATGATCACCCTGGTCGCCGAGTCGGGTGTATCCTGACGGCCGATACATTCGACGAAGTCGCCTTCGGGGTCTGCTCGTGAACATCATTAGTTCAGTTCACCCATTCATCCATTAATCCACAGAGAGAATAAGATATAGGGATGAGGCACTCACCCATTAGGTAAAAGTAAATACTATGATCAACCAGATAATCCTCTCCAGGCTTCACATTCTCCGGCGTGCTGAAATACACCCGGTACGCCTTGCACACGTCCTTGATCTGCTGGTACGTGCCCGTCAGGCCGATGATATCCGGGTGGAACTCGCGCAGGTACTTGCGCAGCACCTCGGGGGTGTCGCGGGCCGGGTCGCAGGTGATGAAGACGGGGCGCATGACCGATGCACCGCCGGAGGCCTCTTTCACTTTGTCGATAATGGCGGCCATCTTGTCGAGCTCGTCAGGGCAGATGTCGGGGCAGTGGGTGAAGCCGAAGTACACCTATGAATCAAAATTAACCACGAGGACACAAAATAAAAATGCAATTGTGGCTAGCAGCATACAAAACTGTATTTCCCCTTCAAATCCTCATGCGTAAACTCCTTCCCGTTGAGATCCTTCAACACAAACGGCCCTCCAACCTTGGGCTTGCCAACCCCCTTGCTCATTTCCGCAATGCGTTTGCGCTGCAGCCGAGCCTTCTCATAGCGGAAGTAGACGATCATCGAAGCACCCGTGATGATAAAGAGAAGGGCAGCTTTCCACGAGAAGGGACCGGTTGAGTGCCGCGCCTTGAGCTGGGCCATGGTGCGCGCTGCCCAGAATGGAGACGTCGTCGAGAACGAGCGGGCAGAAGGCAATGATGCATGGTGAGGACGGAATCCTTGCGAGGAGGAGGAGGACGACCTGCACAGCGATTGCGGCCTCGTTCGGGAGCGGAGAGTGAACGGTGATTGCGATGCGAGCTCGATTGAACTGCGTTCGAGTGACGAGATCGGCATGCGAGATGCTCTGCCCAATGTTCGGGCCAAGGATGATACCGAGAGCGCCATTGTCGTTATCTGACTGTCCTGAGTCTTCTCAATCGGTCGGTTGATTGACTATCACGAAACCAAAAGCTCAATCGATGCACATTCAACCGGCCGATCGGAGATCGACCATCCGACATGCGATGACCTCCCGATCCAGTTTAGCGCGGAAGGGCTTCGGCAGAACGATGGTCCGTGCTTGTCTACTACCATTTCTTCTACCCCATACATACTCTGACATAGTACTACTAAGTTGAAGCACGAGTGTAATTCATGGGGAGCTCCTTCAGCTGAAACTGTCGTGGCTGGATTATGAACTACTCTCGAAACTATCGACAGAGGTATGTGCAGACTGCCACCGATTCTCCAGAATGGTACAACAATGAAATCGCTTTTCTTATCAAAGCCACGCGCTTCTCCATATCCACGCTGTGCAAGAAGAAAGGCAATCGAATCATGACCGCAATCGGAATACTTATGTATGATGCAGACTTGGCATAAACCCAAATTCACGATTGACAATTCAAAATGCTGCAAGTAGAGGACAGGAGAATCGTAAGAAATAATACTAAGAAAAACAATAAAAGAATAAAAAGAAAAAGAAAAGAAAAGAAACGTAAAAACAAAGTGGAGGTCACTTTGGCAAGCTCATTACAGACCGAAAACCGACTCCATATTCTGTAAAAAAAAAAACGTAAACTTTCACTGCGTGGCTTCAACGTCGTGGGAATGTAAACTTGAAGCAAAGCAAATGGCGCTCAGGAACAATAACCTGGGTGATGCTCTTCTCGTGATAATGTCTATCTTCGACTGGCTTGGCTCGCGCGGCTGGGACTGTCCCTGCTTCTTTCATCCTCCTCAAGTACGTCACTCAGACGCGTTGGATGGCGGTGACGAGGGGTAAGCGACTCCCACCCGGTCCCAGAACCCCAGCCAGCACCACTGTAGTCCACAGCGCCGTATCCGTATCCGTGAAGAGGACCACCGCTGGTCGCTGGCAATGGACGATCGTATCCGGTTTCTTCTTCGATCTGGGGGCCGTATTCCTCGCCCTCGTCAGACACGGAGCGTGCGTAGGCCAACCGCCGACCTTGCGCATCGCGACGATAGTTTCCATCAGGGTTAGCCATGTATTCCTCTTCCCCGAGCTCGCTCCCTTCGTTGCTTGGGACGTACGACCGGTCATCAGGCTCGGACGTTGGTGGCTCGCCATGAAGCGCGGAACCTTGGTGCTGGTAAAATCGGCCGGTGGGTTGCCCTTGGGAAGTGGCAGGGGCAGCAGATGAGGTAGGGGGCTCCCTGCTTTCGGTGAAGGGGTCTGTGTCTGTTGGCGATGCCCGCTGGTCCTCGTAATACTGACCTTCCCCGGTCGATTCGTGAGGCGGCTGTCCTGCATAGGGTCCCTCTCGAGTGGGCGGCCGGTTGGTGCTTGTCTGCCTGCTGGGCATTCCTTGGATCATGGGAACGACCTGAACGCCTCCGACAATAGTAGGCTCACCATTTCGAAGGGACGCAGTGCGTTCACGCTCTTCTTGCTCCCTCCGGCCAAGCTCTTCCCAGGCTCTTCTCGCCTCTTCTTTCGAGATCTGAAGTTCCCGGCGCATCTCCTTGACCAGATCCTCCGCCTTCTTGCGGTCTGCCTCAGCCTTTTGGCGTTGAGCTATTGCGTCGGCCGCCTCGAGTCGCGCAGCTTTGAGCTGTCTTTCCAACTCCGCTTGAACCTCTCGGGCTCTCTCTTGCTCCGCGCGTGTATCAAAAAACCATCGCTGGAACTTGCGCTCCGAGGAGGCTCGCAGGCGCTGCAACTCCACTACCGCATGGAAGAGGTTCGCACCTGCAGCGGAGAGATCATTGATCTGGCGAGCCATTTGTTGGCTCAGAGGGTCCTTACTCAATTCCTCGTTGTTCTGCTCCAATTTCCGGATCCAATACCCAGTGAGGCCCTCCCAATGCGAAGATAGAGTCTCCCAGCGTTCAAAGGCGTGGGGGAAGGTGGATCGCCGCGGCTGTTCTTGGGATTGACCGGCATTTTGGCTCGACTGGGGAGCTTGGCCCTGGGGAGCTTGGGCCTGAGGTCGCTGACCAGGCTGAGGACCGCCTTGTGAGGGTAGCGCAGCGCCCCTCACCTGCGACTGGGGTTGTTGTTGTTGCTGTTGTGAGGGAAACGCGCCCGAAGCTGTCGTTGTTGGAAGCTGTTGCTGTTGGACAACCGGCCTGGGTTGGCCCTGAGAAACAGATGACGGTCGTTGTGTGGTAGCACCATTACCAGCAACGCGAGGTTCATCCGGCCTCCTCGTGCCGGCTGCCGCTTGCTGGAAGCCAGTCGAGACATTCACTGGCGCACGCTGGGTCGCTGGGTCGCCGCTAGCAACGCCAGCAGCAGCAGCATACTGCTGTGCCTGGATTTGCTGTTTTTGTTCCTGCTCCTGCTGCTGTCTCAATTCCGCCTCTCGTTGCTCTCGCTCGCGCGCTTCCTTCTCGGCCTTCTTCCGCGCTTCGCGATCCCGCCGCTGCCTCATGATATCGGTTGGCGTTCGCACTCCTGTTGGGTGAGGTGTGTGGACTGGCACCGGGCCCTGTGCGGGACGGGAACCCCCATTCTGAACACGGCCATTTCCTCCAGTTGCAGATGAGCCCCCGCTAACAACAATCTCTGACATGGAAGCGTTCAGTTCGTCCTCGTCGGGAGTGAAGGGGAATGGCTTTCGAATGGCTTCTTCCAAGACCCAAAGGATCGCAGAAGCAGTTCTGGGAGAGACACGAGTTGACCGTGAGGGCCAATATGACTCGGGGAGTGGATTGAACGAATCGTGTGTGGTGGAAGCGCCGTCTTCAGTTTCTGCTTCAGAAAGAGCAGGAGCGATGTCAGCGGTACTGAGACCAGTACCGGGTTCACGCTGTGCGGAGACAGGAAGCGTCTGTCGAGCGGGTCTTAGTTCGGGGTGACGACCAGCTGTGGCATCGACCGAAAAGGCACGTCGGTGGGAAGACGATCTGGGTTCAAGACGAGGATCGACAATTCGTACGGGATGAGAGGCGCTTGATCGGCGAGGCGGAACAGGGTGAGGAGAAGAAGCAAAGGCAGGATCAAAGGTAGGCTGCTGCTGCTGGCGTTGCTGTGAAGGGTTCGTAAACGTGGAAGGGTCGTAAACGTCGTGGGTCTCGTCAAGCACTCCCGGAGCGATAGGAGACACGGCTGAAGTCGGCACAGAGAACTGAGGAAGCTGAGAAGACAATGCGAGGATTCACTAAAGAGAAAACGTAAAGGGTGACGGCACCGCCAAGGGCGCCGCTGCAAACTCCAGAATGCACAAGAATCGCTGCTGAGAACTTGCGCTGTCGTCGGTATAGAAGGCGGCGGCTCAATGGTAATTCATCTATGTCTGAAGAGAATGTGGACAACAGGCAAATGAAGGCAAGAAAAATGAAGAATGGAACAATTGAAGGAGCATAACAAAGCTACGGACGGGGTGAAAGGGCGTTGTTGTGGCTGGTCGAATGGGATGAGGCCGTGACTGGCGGGCTTCTGTTAATTGAGATGGCTGGGCGAGTCGCGCGTGCCTGGAGCTGCCACGGAGCTGTCGTGCACAGCAGAAGCACCACGGCCGTGGCAGGACGTCATTGAGCAGGGCCAGACGACTCAATTGCTCGGACTGAAGGGACTTCCAGCATCCAGAAGCGAATCGCGGATACGTTTGGCGTGGAAACGAGAGAAGCAGCACGTACAGAATACAGAGAAGGGCAGGAACGGGTTGGTTCCCGACGGGGCGGGCTCGGCTCCGTCCGCGCGCTCGCCTCCCCGCCTCGCCCTCGCGTTGCTTTTTTCTTTGTTTCTTACTTGCGCCTCGTCTGCCACTTCATCAATCCTCCGTCCTGGCACCGCTTCCCCTTCGCGTCTGCGTCGGACTGAGTTGTCAAGTGGATTGCTGAGCCACACCTGTGGCAACGGGCGGTGATACTTGACGCTGACACACCCAAGAGGGTCTTCGCCCCAGTTGACAACTTGATGATCGCTTGATTCCTAAATATACTGACTGTATGCGCCTGTGGCCCTCGCTGGGAAGCGGCGTGATGCGTGTCTCACCCGTGTACAGACAGTTCGGGCAGCAAGCCTAACAATACCTCTATGGGGCAGGAACACAGATATCGGCCTGCGCATCGTTCGATGTCATTGCGAAAACTGGCGATGCGATGCCGTATTCTTTAATTCATCGGATTAGGGTCTAGCCCCGCATTATCAGACAGGGAGAGGAGAGAAGAAAAGAGCGCACAATGAGAATAGAAAGGGGAAAGAAGGAAATCGAAATCGTTTGTGGGCCGTATCGGACTAAAATACGAAGCTGGATGCGCATTGATGCGTTGGCAGCCCGGCCTAACTTAGTCGGCAGAAGAGCAGGCTGCTGTTTCTGTTTCTGGTCCCTGCTTGCACTGTCAACTTGCTGCCATCTATCTATGCAACACTTATTTCTTGCATTCTCGTGAAAAACGCACGCCCGTGCTGGTTCTTAAATGGTCGTTCAGCTGTCACTGTTGACGAGTTGAAGCAACCCAAGCACAAGGCGGAGAAATAAACCCGTAGCTTGCTTGAACCAATCCGACCTCCGCCTCGACTTCAGGCTTGCTTGAAACGCAGCGGCCTTGGCTGAAGTTCTGAACGAACTAATAACGGTGTCTAGCTTTCTCTAGATAAATTGTCCGGAAGACGTACATGAAAACAGCAATGATTTGAAATTTCCTGTTGTACCTTGCACTGTGCTAGCTGAATCGTCCACTGTGATTGCACCTGGCACGGACAAATCCGTATTATTGCAGCAGCAGCATCAAAGGGAGAGAAGAGATGTATGACTCTCTAGGGTAGCCGTGGATGTGGTATATTACTGAGGGCTCTCCGATCCTTTCTGAGACAGCATGAATGATTCGTAAATGAGCAGCAAGGGTGCAGAGATATTGCTGTACTCGGTAAGCAGCTTTAGGGTTCGGCCCATGCAGCCATCGTCCCAGCCCTTGCTTGCCTGCCAGCCCTATCCCTAGCCCTATGCCACAGCTGTTCAAATAGGGAAGCTGCTACGCCGGGGAAGCCGGGACAAATGCAGTCCTGCAGCCAGCTCTTTCCTCCTCGACGCACCCGACGGATCGGAACTTTCTCGATGCTTCCAGTACCTACTAGCTGGTCTCCTGGTAGGGAAATCAGTTCCAGGAATCATGTTCTTTGGCAATGAAGCTTACTCAAAAATCTCACGAAGACGGATAAAATATACGGCCATTCTCTACTCCACATAGAAGGCTCCGAACAGACAGTTGCACACTATCTTCACGATCACTCCTTTGGTGGCTCACATATGGGTTCATATGGCTTTATATAATTATATTATTGATTACGCCTCAGTCAGAGCCCCAGTATGGCCATTCAATAGATGGTGGCAGGTGGCTTATGCGGGCTACCAAATCTGGGCGGCAGGTGGGTGTTCCCCACCGGTGATCTTCGGGGACCTGTCAGATCTGACCTAGAGACTCCATCCCCAGGCACCGACAGTAAGGATGCTCTTCCGAACCTGCTTTACGGAGGATTGCTCGAACCTACCCTTCAACGCACCTCCATCGAGATCCACCGGTTTCAGCAGACCACTCCATCGGCTTTGTGATAGGATCTGAAACAGTCCCGGGCTGGCTTCTATGATACCTCAACTATATTCTTCATTTGCCACGATTGACAATAAAATAACAACGGCATGGTGCTCTCTTGGTACGCGTTGGAATTGTCGAATCCGACCAGTCTTACGCCGCACAAGCGCTCTCCTCCATTCATTCTGTAAACATTCACAGCGGAATGGAGACTTGGAAGGTCAAGTCCCAGACTCCCTCTAGGTGGTCCCACCCCTTCACTCGACATGTCAATTAAGGTCAAAGAAAGATCCGCACCAATGACAATCGCCAAGGTACAATACAATTATTCACTTCCAGATTGGGTCTGTTTGTACCACCATGTTCTAAGCTCATCACAACGCCAAAACGACCAGGTACTGCTAGTCTGCTACGGCTCCAGTCAGGCTGCTCGCTTATATGTATGTGCGTGTGTACATAAAACGGACATCGTCGACTGTGTTCGTCGAGTGGTTTACCCACAGGTACAGCGTTGGAATGCGGGGATCTAGGTAACCCGGTTTCTTGAACAGCAACGACGTTGGGATGGGAAAGGTTTGGCTTGCCAGGATACTACTCTGGCGGGATTCTCAGCATCTCTGATTGCTCCCAGCTGTTTGGGCCCCATGCCTTGCAAAACTCCCGACCCAGTCAAGGCGCATCGCGCAGATGCAGTGCAGAAGCAGAAGTACGAACCCGCCCAGGATGGAGATCGGGAGTGTTCCCGCGGAGATAGCGCCTTGGCCTGCATCCGTCGACTCTGCATCTCTGTCAACATCAATGGCATCGCATTCTGGCCGGGTCAAGACAGAAGCACCTACTCCATCGACTAGTGAACACCTGTCTTAGCGGCTTATCTTGAGGATTGTTGTGAGTGCACTTTGTGGTCCTGTGTCTGATAGCAACGCCACGGGCTAAGTTTGGTCCTGCCCATCTGCGAACCATCTCCTTCGATCTTACGCCTTGGATGTCTTTCCTTTTCTCTTTTGTTTGTCCGGGTGGACAGGTATTCTGGTTGAGGCTGAGGCTATGACTCTCCTGCTAAAAGTCCATGTGTCTGTTAAATAGGACGTGCCACGGAGATTGAAACCCTTCCGGATTTTTTAAGGTTCATTTGCTTCCTGTAATACTTTAATAGAACTGAGGAGCTTCAAGGGATCTATTTGCGTGTGCTCAACTTGGATGTTTTGGCCTGACACCTCCTTGCTCCCGGACGATGCAGTCCTATCAATCCCCGTCCGAACGGTCCGACCACCTTGCTGGAGCTCTCCACCCCTGCAAAGGGCATGATGTAAGGTCTGATAGGCGGTTAGTACCCGTGCGCCTGCACTGCTGCAGCTCTGTTTACACTTTTCTGCATCGGCATGCAGATGTGTGTCTGTTAGCCACCTCCAGACTGGCTGGGGTTCTTTGTTCCATTGTCATCTCCCTCTGTTTGGTATAAACAGATCCTCGCCACCCCTGCAAATGAAACATTCCCGTCATCTCCTTCATTGTCCCATTTCTCTGTGCTGGGTGTTCGGGGAACGCAGGACTGACACTGCTTCTTATGCTGCTGCTGATACTCACCTGAAGGCTTCGGGAATCTCGAAATCCTAGCCCATGGCTGGCGAGTGCGCTGCGCTTCCGTGCGATCTGGATGCCTCTGGGAAACTCGCAAAGAGTGCCCTGGAGAACCGCCTGGCACCGCCGCAGCAGTCGACTTCGCAGCAACGCATAGAGCAGTTGGTCTCTGCCAAAAGCGCTCCGGTTGAGGAGGACCCCAATCTCGATCCTTTCTACCTGGAGCGCTCGCTGGAGGATTCGAAGTCATGGGGTTGTCACGCCGTGGACGATACTGATGTGGAATTGGAGGATCTTGAGATCGAGTACTTCATGTCATACATGACCGACGACAAACAAAAGTCGCCGGTTCACAACAGGTATCAGCCTCAGTCCTTCCAAGCACCGGTCTATGCTACACCATCCAACTGGAAGAGAACACCGGTTCATTACAGTCAGAGTTCCTGCAGTTCTATCCGAACTGATGCTACCGGTCTGACTCCGGACCTCACCCCGAGCAGTTCATTCTCCTCCACGTACTCTGTGCCCAACTGCCCTGAGGCAGTCAGGAAAGCGACCGAGCAGCTCGCCTTGCACAGCGATCGCATTCGACGACAACGCTCCGGCAGCGCCGCTCGATTTTATCTGCCAGTGGCCACTCCTCCTACCCAGTGGCGGGCGTGCACTCGGCCATCGACGCCCGTCGAACGTCCCGCCACCGCTGCTCCCTACGTTGAAGAAAACAATCTGTCAACTGAGACTCTCACCATGATCCAGAAGGACCCTCCCGCTCCGGCCGCTTCTTCTTCTTCTCTCCGTTCGAAGCCGCTTCCCAGCCTGCCGCCGCTCACTCGAAACCCCAGCAGCGGTCCAGCACCACCGAAGAAATGTCACAGCCCGGGACCGCGGTCGCCAATTGATGCGGCTCTAATTTCTCCTCCCAGTCTGATCAATCCGGTGACGATGGAGCCGCACGCGTCGCATTTCGACCACGCGCTCTTCATTCCGGCACATGACTGTCCCAGCCCGGTTCCCAATCCCACTGCCCCGCCGCCGACCATTACGCGACAAGCCACTAGTGCCTCGTCCAAGGGGCGGCCGTCGACGTCAACGTCCGTTGCGCACGGCGAGCAGTCAGTGTGGGAGTCGGACTCGGATTCAGAGTCTATTATAACAAAATCGCATTACCGGCGGGGACCTATCGAAACGCTTCGGAAGGTCCGAAGCCGGGTGCAGTTGCGCCGGATGGCCAAATCGGAGGGCAAGCTGCATGCAGACATCCACGCCACACCTCCCAAACAGGACGACACGACGCCTAAGCTTCCTCAGCAGCCGTATGTAGCACCGCCGGCTGTCGCCAGTGTCACATCCATCCCGGACGTGCTACTGACGACGCAGGGGAAGCCGACGTTGCGGCTTGTCGCACCGTCCATGACATCCCTTCCGCAGCCTCAGTCGCGACACAGTAGTAGTGAAAAAGAGGGCTACGAAATCAACACGACGGCTGCGGCTGCTATCCAGGCTCAGACCCGACGTCGACAGCGGTCGTATGCGGAGGAAACAGTACCCTTTTCAAAAGAAGAGTTCACGCACGAGCGGTATTACTGCCAGACTCGAGTCGCTCCTCGAGTTGACTCCGACCAGGCCCTATCTTTGAACCGACGTAGCATGTTCCAACGGGTCTGGGGGTCGCTGCGCGCGCTGAACTGTCGAAGCGACCGATGATGGACGATCGATGACCACGACCGTTATTGACTTGACGCTTGTTACGAGCTGTATGAAGCTTACGTTTCATGCTCTGCCACTTTCTTTACGATTTCTCTCTCTCTCTCTATCTATTTCCAACCCACGACCATGTCTGATGCTTACGGGCGTTCAAACCGCATGAAGATGAGAACCACGAGTTGAAGGATCCGACGACGTTTACGAACGTTTACGACGGACCCCGGACGAACTTGACGAGGGTTGACGGGTGGATTTTGACCTCATGTACTATGTCTCCTACGCCATCGTTTGACATTTTCCTTTGATGTTTGTTTTTGTTTCTGCTTATGAGATACAGCCATCGCACCTCATCTCGAGCATTCACTCAGTCCTGTCTTTCTCGGTTTTGCATTCGTTTTTTTTTTTTAATGTCCACGCAATGCCGCAACGTCACACATTCGTTTTGATTTTGATTTATTGACTGATTGAATAATGTATGATTTCTCTCGTTTGATCGATTGTTTTTTTTTTTTTTTTTTTTTTTTTTTTTTCGTTTTTCGTTATCTAATTAGTTGTCTTTCTCATCTATTAGTAATTATCGGAACGGGGAAAAGGGGGGGGAAAGGAAAGAAGGGGACTCCCTCGCGGGAAGGCAATACAAGATGGTGGTCGGCGCAAGCCAAAAAGAAACAAAAAAGCAGTCCTTTACTATCCTATCTCTTTTTTCCTTTTTGTTTGTTTACTTACTTCGTGTCGGAGTTCCTTGGCTGGGTGGGTGGCTGGCTGGGTAGGTTGTTGGGAAGGGAAAGGCAAAAAAAAAACGGACTTACGGTAGTGAAAAGACAGGAGTTAGGTGGGCTCGTAGAAGAAGAAGAAGAAGAAGAAGAAGCTACCGAACGAAGATATTGGTTTGGTTTAATATTTTGTTCTCAATTCTTGGATACTCGCAGTCTCGTTACGTTACCTTGCCATTTGGTTATATTGTGTTAAGTTAGGAGGAACGTCCTTCGTACAGTACACAGTCAGTCAGTCGGTCGGTCAGTCGGTCGGTCAGTCGACTACGTCAAACTTCCCTCTAACCTACAGTAAATGGCATTTCAATGGCATTGTATTGTATTGTATTGTATTGTATTTCGTTGCTGTTTGTGTTTATCAGGAAAAAGGCTATGCAGAAGAAGAGAAGAGGTCAGATCGATCGAGCCGAATCTGGTCTGGATCTGGATCTGGGCCTGGTCTAGATCCGAGACATACGTATCTGCACTGCTGCAGTGGTAGGTAACTACAGACAGGTTAGGGTAGTGTACCATAGCCATGGCAGATACATGTACGGAGTATGTACAGTACAGTCTATCCCTTAGATACTGTATATATGTACATACGGCCCGCCATCCCGTCCGTCTGTCTGTCCGTCTCTGGACCAGACTGTCGAATGCAGACAGAATATGGATTAGGTAGGTAGCTAGGTACATGTACTGTACTGTACTGTACATACATATATTTCGTACTACAGCTATATAATAGCTGCTGGTTAACCATAACCAACCTCCCAGTGTACTGTAAGTAACTGAGTGAGCGAGTGAGGGGAAAGCAAAGCAGGTGTTTGAGCAAGGGGGAGGTAGCCCTGTGGACCTAGACTAGACTGTGTGTAAGTAAGAAGGCCCGAGGCATTCACTCTCCCTGCCTAGGTATGTACTGTACCTAACCTAGCCTACCTAGGTGGGATTTTATTGAATCGTGGCCATTTATCGATCTATCAATTTCTTTTGATTATTGCTTACATGCTTTGCTTGCATGCTGCTCGCAAGGATCAGTCAATAATTAATTGATTTGCTGGCTGGCTGGATGGGATGGGGACGGCATAAACTAAACTAAACAGGTATGTACGGAGTAGATAGATTTATTATTTAGGTACTCAATTGAAGCAAGGGTATAATATATACTCTAGGTATAGGTATAGGTATAGGTACCTTGGTAGCCATCCTAATACAGAAGGTAGCTACCTACCTACTTAGCTACCCCCCTCGTTGAGACTTAATGTATGTATGTACAGACTGGCATTGCCTTAGGTAGGTAGGAGAGAGAGGGAGCATGCATGCATCTATTCTATCCTATTCTCTTCTCTTCGATTCGATCGATTCGATCGATTCGACCCGAATGGAGAGAATTCATGGTACCAAAAATAAAAGAAAGTTAAATCTCCGTACATACATAATATTATTGTTTGTCTCGAGAACTCCTTCTTCCCCTTTGACTTTGGTACAGTACCGTCCTGCAGGGAGCTAAATAATGCACGGCAGATGTATGTATGTACTGTACCTGTACCTAGGTATATACATACATATATGCCTATGCATATGCGTATGTATGCACGTCGTACACATACATGCAGGCACATCGCATTGCATTGCATTGCGTTGCATGAATAACGAGACGAGTACCGAACCAGTACCTGCACCAGTACCAGCCCCAGTACCAGCTGCCCACGACTCTAGGTACCTAACGCTGGAATGTGACGGACGTATGCATGTACCATATATGGTATACCGCTGGTGAGTGGGCGGGGAATAAAGTCCTGTGCGGAGGTACCTAGGTAGATACTGTAGAATAGAATGTGATTGGAGGGGAGAGATAATAAATCTCCCTGATTTGGCATTACTAGTAAATTTATTGATGGTTGTTTCACTGCTTGTCTCGGCTTTCTCTTTCTTTTGCTAATTTTCTTCTTCTCTGTAGATGCGATGGATGGAGCTGCGCCGTAATAATCCTGCGTGTCGCACGGCACTGAACCGACGCAGCTTGGGCGGAATAACTGTACGCTGACCTGGACGAGAGCCGATAAGATGTGTAGCTCTCGGACTCCAAGGACTCAAGCTGGGCAAGAGTTTTACTCCTCACCAGCTTCGTTGCTTTCTTCCGCCTCGTCTGCCCAACGGAGTCGTAGGACCCAGGACCAGCGGGCCCGTTTTGGTCCTTCTGCAGGAGTCTTGCTGTCTGGACCAGCGGTGCTCCTTCGAATATATCTCCTTGATGTCTCTGTTTCAGATATGGGACCGCTTTCAGCTTGGCTCTCCCGAGTTGTCGCCCTGCTCCTCCTCTAGTGACTCCATATTCTCCTCCCATTTCGACACTGCGACCTTCTTCTCCCATTTGGAGACTACTGCCTCCGCTTTCCTCGCAAGCTGTATCTCTGGCTTTTCTTCTTCTTCACTGCCACCCTCCCTAGCAGCTACATTCCCAAAAACCGACTCCACGCTGAGCTCCTTGACAGCCGTCCGATAGAGCTGTCTGACCTTTTCGATTTTTTTCTCTCTCGCTTCTCTCTCTACCTCCGATTCAACAACTCCTTTGGCTTCTGAAACATTTCGTTTCTTGACCGGACCCGAAAAAGGGCGCGTCTCCAACCCCTTCAACACCCCCTCTAGTATCCCCAGCACCGTGCCCACTCGCAGCCCAAACTGCGCGCCGACAGGGAACCCAGCATCGAACCCACGCTGGACATGTTGCGATTTGGAGAACGAGACGCCGTCGCGATATCCGGCTGTGACGTGTTGGCGTCGGAGGGAAGGGAGGTCAGAGGGTTCGACGGTCGTCGCTGCGTCTGGCTGCAAGCCCAGCTCTGCGATATTTTCCTGAAAAACAGCGCCATCTCCTGGAGGAGAAGAGCCAAAGATGTCATCGAGAAGGTTGTCTGTAACTGGTGTAGCTTGTTCTGGACCATTCTCCATGTCGGTTTTCGTGGAAGTCATCGTGGTAGGGGAGGGCGGCGTAGAGCCCGCCACCACCGAATGCGTCGAGCTGGAGGGTGACGGGGGCATTAGAGGAATCTAGTTGTAATCTTTTTTTTGCTCTCTCCTCCGCTCTGGGAGAGCCTCGCGATGCTCTTGAATTTGCCCCGTGAGATGTAAATAGGGATAAATACGTCGTAGCAAGTAGCTCCCGATATTTTTTTTCTTGCCCCGCCAGGAACCATTGTTACTCATGGCGGGGTTGGCTGCGGAACCTAACGGGTGATCCATACAGTTAATATGTTGCCCTTATTTAGCGATAGCAGCACCTTATTCTTCATTATAAATTTAAAATTTAATTAATTGTATCAATGAATATTATTGGTATTTTTGTTATTCTCTCGGTCCTTAGTCCTTACCCCTCCTAGTAAGTTAGTTACCTTTTCTTAATTACTATTAGTATATTTATTTAAAGTAGAGGGATAAGGAATACTTCCATATCTACAGAACTGCCTACAAAGAATCTATTTATAGACCTTCAGAGATAATATTGCCTACAACTATACGCTCAGCTGCTTTAATTATCACTGTTAATGTTATTACTCCATTTAATGGTCATACGGTTACTCTGCTGCCGAAAATGGCTTCACCTGAAGCCGCTTTTGGCATCTCTAACAGTCGTTGGTGCCACGCACTGCAACCTTATGATGAGAGATAGAGTTTCTCCTTATCTTCTGACAAAGCAACAGCTACTTGTATTCTATATATCACTGCAATAATTTAATGTCGAATATACGACCCTTTCAAAGCCTAGCAGAATAGTTTTTATCCTATCACTGGCTTACTGGCAAGCTGGTCTGAGGCAATCTAACTCAACCCAGACCGGTTCAATCACGTGACTTTAGGTCATGTGGTCATCACTAGTACCAGGCACTATCATCAAGATGACCGGCTTGTTCCCATATCATCGCATTGTCCGACAGCCCTCAAGCAAGCTCCCACTACTTAGTGAGTGTCCTACTCTTGCACTTTACACGAGTGTCTCACAGAAAGCAGCCAAAAGAGTGCCCAGACACTTGTCAACCTATTTACCGGCTAGTCAAAGAGAATAAGAGGCATCCTATTTCCAATAGTCACTGTCACCTCATCTTTAACAGCTCTACACTATGACCAGATGGTGCAGCAATCTTTGACTCAACACGAGTCGCAGCGCAAACGCGGCAGTCAGTGGGGGCAGTAGCATTACCTTGAAGGATAATCTATATGCACCTCGTCCGATGTGGTACTTCTTCTACGGCTCCCTGAAGGATCCATCAAGACTCACGTCTATTGCCGGGTTAAAAGAATTACCGAACGTCGTCTACGCGAAAGTTTTCCATGTAAAACTTAGGTATTGGGGCCAACACCCAGTTCTTGTCTACGGCGAGACTGGTGCTGTTGTTGAAGGGGTCGCCTGGTTTGTTCCCAGTCTCGAGGTGATTAATAAATTGAGGGCTTATGAAACTGATGCGTACTACGATGCATTTGTTGAGATGGAGTTTGAAAATGGTCAGAAGACAATGGGCAGGACGTTCAAATGGGCTGGAGACGAGGACGACTTGTCGAATAGCCCAGAATTTGATTGACTAGTTACATCCAAGCCTGAAAAGCTTGGTACACAGAACGGGAAGATAAACACGCACTTCAAAAACCTTCGGAGTGCATATTTCTGAGGTGGCAGAGCATTGAGTTCCGGACGCCATTATTGGCGAACCCTGACAGCGCAGTTGCCCTATTTGGAGGCTACTTGTTTAGGAAGGGTCGGCCACATACTTAATGCATGTTTCTCAAGCCTCATCAACCTGATCATCGACTTGTGATTGCATCAGCCGGCTGTTCTGGCACTCTTTCATACTTATTGTGTTGATACCGACATAATCACGATGTCAGAGAAGATCAATCCTCCATTCATCTATACTTCCATTCATCTATACTGTCATTGGCGCGCATATTCACACACTGGCTCGCTAGCACGAGCTTCAAAGAATACCCGGGAAGTATAGACCTTGAGTAGAGGTATAGGACAAATTGGAACATGTTGGTTTTTCTGAACAGCCTCTAGGGCAGCACCATACTCAAACAGGAGATCCAGGATAGCTGTGACGGCGCGGCTCGGAGACGTGGTCAAGTGTCATGTATGTGTTTCCTAATTAGGAAAGGGTTGGGTTTCTTTGTTCTATATCAAACGCCTTCTCCTCGCAGCCTTCGTAGTTCTCTTTTCTTTTTCTTCTCTCCAGCTTCGAATCTTCGTTAGATAGCTGCCAACATGACTCGTTCATTTGCCTGAGCCGTGACAATAGCGCTAAACTGGATCAGGATACTAAATCATTCACTATGGCTAGCGGCAGTTGGCTGTCGATTCCTGCGCCCCACTAACCGGCTCATCATTAACTCCTTTTTCTTTTCTAAGTTATCGCTTTTATGAAGTAGATCATATCATAAAAAAATTATAGAACTTGCGCCCTCATTCCTTAGGAGCGATTCCCCTAAGAAGATATAGACAGTCTATATTGACCGACCATGTGACAGAACTATCTCCATGAGAAGGACTTTCCTTCTGCATGCCGCAACACTCGACATATCCATTGGAGCAGGACATCTGGAGAGACCCATTGAATGAGGAAAAAAAAAGAAATTAAAAAAAAAAAAAGGAAACTACACCCCTCTAGTCTATTCACAGAGCCTGGAGAATAATAGTCTAATAGTTTAAAAAGAAACAAGCCTGAAGATTCGTTGGTTCATATACATACAGGGTTACATCCTCGCCAGTCGGCGTGTATATCGCCCCGACGGAACAGATTCCGAAGAGATTACCATCAAGTTGCTCCGATTTGGATATATATAGTACAGTTGATCTGTCCTTGTCAGATCATTACTTTGCGTTTTATTTTTATCTTTGATTTTTTTTATCTTGTGATTTTAAGTGTGAGAATAATCTGAACAATACTAAAAGCGGTTTATCCCGACAGGCAAAGGGAGGCATTCATTTTCGTCGATTGCATCCAAATTACTACCGAGACCCTATTCACGTGCAGATTCAGACTGTCGGCGACCATCTAAGCCGACGGACAGAATGTCTGGAGCAAGCGCGAGAACAAGCAAACACCGCCAGAGACTCCTAACAGCAGCATTCATTCTCATTCCTGTCAGCTCTGTTGGATATTACAGCGTCCAGCGATGGCTGAGCTCCCTTGAAGCTCGCTATCCGCCTGTCGACACGACGACCACCACGACAACAGTCCTGCGCACCCCTTGCAACCCAGCTACCCAGCGCTGTGCGTACATTGACACGTACGCTGCGCGTGTGCCGCTTAGAATTCTACTACAGCGACAGCAACAATATCAACAGGCTCGAGGGAGAAGAGAAGAAGAAGCAAATAATGACAAGGAGAACCTGCACATCACGTGGGCAAAGGCCTTCTTCGGCAGTCGCATCATGCGCGCAGAAACTCCTTTTATTGGTCTGCCCAGCGCTAGTGATGAGATTGACAGATCGATCAAATTTGTTTCTGCCAGCGATGAAGTGTATCAACATGGTTCACTTGCTTTTGTCACGGACCAGCAGATATCTTTGGTCACTACGTCTATTAACACAAAGAAGAAAGATAAGCATGAGCGTCAATACCCAGCTGAATGGCAACCAGCCGAAGGCGTCCTCTTCTGCTGGCACATGCCCACCAGACCACGGAAATTCTTCGAATCCCTCGCCCGCTGGGGATATCCATGGCGCCTGATGTCTGGCGGACGGCACGAGTTGAGAGTTTCGCGTCCGTTCATCCCAGATAATAATCAAGATGAGCTTGAGCCGGAGCCCATGGTCGAGGTGCGGTTCGCTACCGCGCACGATTACGAGGTTGTCCCCGCGGAAGGACCGCTGGAGAAGCAGAAGATTATCCCTGCTTGGACGCTGAGACTGCATCGGGCGTATGCGAGGTTGCTGCTGGATAGGGCGGTTAGGGAGTTGATTGCGAGTTCTGAAACGGGTTAAATCCAGGATTGAGCAGCAGAAAAGAGAGAGGATTGTCAAGATCCATGGAACGAGTGTATTATATACCTAATCACCGAATTTCGACCGTCGTATACATAGTCCTGATATGATGCTCCACGTAGCCGTTCCTATTTCACTTGAGTGGAAGAAATATTCCTATACCATCCTTACCTACTCATCTGTCTATCCGACCTCGTCATTCTGAGCGGTAAGATACCCAATTGATGAATGAGATCTATATTGCTCATATTTCCTGACTATCCATTGTTCTTCAATTTCTGATGTATGGTCCTACCTGATATGATATAGAAGGCACAACTAATCTAAAGAAAAGGAGTTATACTGCATTGAATGATGTATTATTCTTCTTCAGCACCAGCAATTGCACAATTCCAAACTGATACGGACCTAATTTTGCGCCCGCGGGGTGATCGATGACGAGATCGAGCTCGTTGGTGCGGGGTAAATAAAATAAATATTAATTACTTATTAAATGTCAGACAGATTTCTGTCATGGAACCAAGACCCTAATAATAAATAACTCGATTTGTGATATAAGATGCGATACTAGGTCCTCCACGATGGGCATGATGGTCGATAGGAGATATAGTCAGACAATGCGTAACCGTTACCAAGCGCAATTTTCATTTAATTTCATCTCCTTATCTCTTGGGATCGTGGGTGCTGATTTATTTGGGTGCAGTTTATGACCAAGGATCCATCCTGCTGTCCTGTATGTACCGTACCTAGGTATATATCGTAGACTGATAACATGGGAGTCAATCCAATGCGATGCAGAAAAATCTAAACGAATTTCCGCCTGGGCTTTTTTTTTCCCAAGTTCACTCGACGCTGATAATCGGATCTACATACTATTTGTGATGGATTTTCTGCATGCGTGAGATTGCACCATGATCACGCAACTCGACCCCGGCGGCGCCTTCGAACGTGATTTGACCGAGTTAGTAACTAGGTTAATATCTATATAAACTGCGTCCAAGAGCCCACCCACATTTCCGAGGGGTGATAATAACAATAGGTATATATGTCATGCTGTATTCACACTGAGATATTGTCTATTTGTCTGCTTCTTCCTCTTCTGCATTCCTGTACTTGAACTCTGAAGAAAAAATATGGCCACGACGACGGTCATCACCACGCACCAACAGCCAGACATCGAGTACGCGCCCAACATCGAGAAATGGCGCGCAAGGACCCAGCGACGACTGCAGACGGAGACCCTAACCAAAGAGCTACCGGCTGGATTTCCCAAGAAGTTGGTTTCCGATCTCGTCTGGGAAGGAGACGAACTAAAGAAGAGTGGCTACGACTGGACGTATGAGTTGAATGAGGCGGAGCTGGAGGAGATTGAGAATGCGTTGGCGCATTTTTTATGTGCTTCCCCCCTTTTGACTTGCCTTACTTGATGAAGAGACAAGAGGATGCTGACGGCTGATATATAGCTTTAAACAAACCCCTAGGCTACATCGACCAGGACACCTTCCCACTTCCAACACTGCATGCGACGCTGAGGGGTATCTCCAAGGAACTCCACGAAGGCCACGGATTCAAAGTCCTCCGCGGTCTGCCCGTCGACAAGCACACGAGGGAAGAAAACATCATTATTTACGCCGGTGTCTCGTCGCATATCGCCCCGCTACGAGGCCGACAGGACCGGTGGTACGCGGACAAGCCAGCAGACGTTGTGCTGAACCACATCAAGGATCTGAGCAATACAGCTTATAAGGACCGCATCGGGGCTCCTGCGTACACGACTGACAAGCAGGTGTTTCACACTGATGCAGGGGATATCGTCTCGCTGTTTGCGCTCAGCGTTGCGGCGGAGGGCGGGCAGAGTCAGTTGGCTAGTAGCTGGAGGGTGTATAATGAGTTGGCGGCGACAAGGCCAGATCTGATTCAGACGCTGGCTGCGGAGTGGCCGTTTGATGGGTAAGCAGAAGAAGAGCAAGAGAATGAACCTGACATCACAAAATCACGAAGAAGAAAGGGTATCAAAGGCCACAGTTCCTGACAACAAGCGTCTAGATTCGGCAACCCCCAACACCCATACCACACCCGCCCCCTCCTCTTCCACCAACCCGCAACAGCGTCCAGCCCGGAGCGCATCCTGATCCAGTACGCCCGGCGCAGTTTCACAGGGTACCAAGCATTACCACGATCGAAGGACATCCCGCCGATCACAGAGGCGCAAGCCGAGGCCCTCGACACACTGCATTTCTTCGCAGAGAAGTTCCACTTGGCGCTGGATTTCCGCAAGGGCGATGTGCAGTATATCAATAATTTGAGTATTTTTCATGCGAGGGAGGGGTTTAGGGATAGCGCGGAGCAGCAGTAAGACCACACCCATCCCAAATATATCCACTGTGAACTGTACGTACGTATTGAGGAGGTCTGTGCTGATCTGTTTGTTTGTATTTGCTAGACGCCATCTCGTCCGACTCTGGCTGCGCGATCCTGAATATGCCTGGCCCACGCCGGAACCGCTCAAGTCCCGCTGGAGTAATGTGTATGACGATGTGAGGCCCGAGAACCAGGTATTTCCGCTGGAACCGTCGATTCGGAGTGCGAGCGATGGTCGGGCGAAGCATTCGTCAGGGTATTGAACTTGATATATATAGAATGCTGAGCCAAGAGGGGGAGAGAGAGAGGAAGGGAGGAGGAAGGAAGAAATGATACTCTGTACGTACGAAGGTTTCGGAAAATATATACCAGATTAAGGATCAATGAACAGACAACAGCAGCAGGCTCTCGGTGATCGGGATTCTGAAGCATACGTAGTGGCTACAGCTGCACGAGAATTGTGCATATCTACTCGACCAACTCTACAAGTGTATGTATGCAGACGGCAAGCCTCATTCTATTAGGTAGATTGTATAAGCACAATAGGGAGAAGAAAACAAGTTCTAATGATAACAGCAACCCTCGCATTACTGTCTATATTAAGAAGTCGGGCTAATGTCTCCCCGACCCAGACATCACCCTCCAGGCCCGCAGGGGAAGGGCCTGCAATTTCAATGCCGCTGGTTTGATGTACGCCCAAAAGGTCAACGCGCCGATAATGACACACAGAATATTAGTTATATAGTAACCATCTCGCTGCATGATGCAAGAACCGCCGCCATCGGTGCAGCGGTGTTTGTCTGCCTCGAGGACACAAGAAAATGGAGAAGTAATGAGTGGTCCTTTTAGTTGGTCAGCAACAGGTGGAATGGCGGGTGGAATGCAGGTCGCTTGAGTAAAAAGATCGACAAGCTTGAGGATGAAGAATCTCGGAAATGTACCGCCAAGGTTAGAAACACTGCAAGCAGTCAGTAAACCGTACGAGATGTAAGTATGAAAGAAAGAACTTACGTCGCCAGCAAAGTCATATAGGTCCCCCCAATGGCAGGGTCTGCAATACGCGCGTGGAAGGCAGAGATAGCAACAAACATGACCGTGTTCATGAAGGTGGACAGCACATGCTCTCCGATGACCACCAGAAGGTACCACGTAGGAACTTCCGACGTGGTCGGATAGATCATCACCGTCGCCTGGGCCACGACAGCGGCCATAAGCCGCCCAACAAACGCCCAGCACCACAGTCTCATGGGAGTATATTCAGTAGACCACTGGCCGGCATAGTATCCCAGGCCGATTTCGAACGGGAAATCGATCAGCACCACCAGGGCCATGTTGTCCTGCCCAAAGCCTTTGTCCAACAACTTCAGGCTCGTGACGGCATCGTTCGCCTGAAAGCCAATCTTGGCAATCAGATGGACGATGATGATCGTCTGGATATTCTTCAGCTTGAGAACACTCCACATGCTTCGGTAGACATCAACAATGCTGTCGCGTTCCTTCGTCTTGTCTTCCTTCTTGAGAACGGCCAGACAGAGAGTGACTAGGATGTACGTCCAGCCCCAGAAAGTAAGATAGCCCCCGAGAGAGAGAAGACCACCCTCTCCCTTGGTGGTCCGGAACCAACGATTGGCAAAGTCCTCCGAATTGAATGCTAAGAAGACGGTGTATGAAAGGAAGTGACCTGCGGTCAAGCCAACTGTCTGAGCCGTGGAGGCGTAAGAGATATTCTGCGGTGAAAGGAGCGTGATCGCCCAGCCGTCGACGGCAATATCCTGGGTTGCACAGAGAAAGACGAGGAGAAACCACCACCAGGTGAACCCCCACACACCGGCGCCTCCATTGGCTCCGGCAGCCTTCATCATCTCTTCAATCCGCCCTCCCAGGTAGACCATCGCCAGCCCCGAAATCAGCTGGATGGGAGTGATCCAGCTCTTCCGTCTACCAAATCTGGGATTCCAGACGGCATCCACGATCGGACTCCACAAAAGTTTCAATGAATATGGGTATGATGCCAGGGAAAAGACCCCGATCTGTCCGTAGGAGAGGTGTGGTTTCAGGAGGAACGGGACTGATCCTGTAGCCAGACCCATCGGCACCCCCTGCAAGAAATAGAGCAGACACAGTAGGAGAAAGTTTCTCCGGTCGTGCTCGGGCAGAGCAAAGAAGCTCGTGTTTTTCATTTTCGGAGTCTGCGGGGTAGGAGGAGGATCGTCATCTAGGGAGAAACTCGACCGGGCCATGACACGGGCCGCGTGCGCTGCGGAGGATGGCGAGCCGATGGAGGGATCTTTCCTCCGCATTTCGATCTGGGAGCTCATACTGCCGTTGGCGTTGCCGTTTGGGCCAGTTGCAATTGTCAAGCCCTTTGAGGAGCGACCACGGTTCTGACGCTTCATCTGTCTCCGGCGTCGATCCGAAGTGTCCCCAAGGAGCTGAACTTCGTCCTCGTTCTCGTCGGTGAATTCGTCCTCGTCAGTAGGCGAGAAATCAGATCCTCCTGCTTCCGCGTTCCTGAGTTTTATCTCACTGTGGTCCCTGCCTTCTAGAAACGTATCGAGTTCCACCTCTTCTGGTTCGGCGTGGGGTTCACCGTCGCGTCGAATGTTCCGCTGGTTTTCTGCAGGCACATGGATCGGGGAGGTAGGGCCGTCTGAGGAGTGGTTATGAGCAGGAAGCGTGGAGGAGACCGAGTCAGCAGTATTGATATGCATCCATGTGGCGGGTCACTGGAGGCAACCTGGCCTCAACAGAGAAGAGAAAGGATAATGGAATGGATCAATCACCAATACCGTTGCAGGGCTGGAGCTAAATCGGACTGATTCCTTGGCGAACCACGGGTGTCTGAGGAAGTTTCAGTTCATCCAGTCGGGTTGGAACAATCGGAAAGACTTTGTATTCCCACTAGACTGGTCTCCAGACTGCGAAATCGAAGAGCTTTGACTGCGATGCTTTCCCTTGATGTTTGTAGCTGGGAGATCTTCACGCTCCCCAAGCACACGATCAGGCAAGGTGGCCCGTTCTGTTGCTTACATAACCCTCCGCATGTAGAAAGGGACCTCGTGAGAAACAACAGACATACAATTGACTCGGGTATCGTAAAAGTGAATTTCAGACATGATGACTCACATAAGTTCTCATTATTTACAGGAATGAGTAGATTATCTACAACTAGATACGTGTATGATATTATAGGTACGATGGCCAGTTCATCTATTCCCTGCAGATCGGAGATCACATGCAGACGCGACAAATGTGGTCTGTGCGTAGTTTGCATCAGACGTGGAGCTTGATTGATCTCTTAACAGATCCAGTTAATTGATGACATTGCAGCTTCGCAACCTCTCCTCCTGCTAATTATCCAGCACTAACAATGGATCCTGATATCGATGCCTCTCTTCAGACGCTAGACTCGGAAATATCAAAAATTCGAGCTGAAAGTGAGTTTGTTTTACCAGCCTGTTGACCCGCGCTCACCATCTGTTTCTCCATCACAGTCAAGAATCTCCACAATCGACGCCGTTTCCTCTCGTCCAGTCTTCTATCCTCCGACTATGTCCGGCAGCAGATTCAGAGGGTGGGTCCCTCATCATCATTGACAGGCAGCGACGGAGACATATCCCCCCTCGTCGCGAGCGCGGGAAAACATCGCGACTCCAACCGTCATCGCATCGCCTTTTCGGCCACGACATTCCCATTCAAGGATCCCTCGCCGCATTCTGACTCACCGAATCTTCTGGGCGTGCGCATTGACGTCTGTGCGCGCGACGGCAAGTTCGCCAGACCGTACTATGTTCTTCTGAGACGTGAGAAGGGTGACGCGAAGCGACTTGCGGTCTACCGACATACGATACCGGCCTTTATCCCCATTGAGACGCTGGAGAAGAGATACTTACTGCGAAGTAGTCGGAAAGACGTGGATGGAGGAGACAATGAAACCCTGAAGCCGGAGAAGACGAAGAGGCAAGATCTCCCTGCTTTCGTGCGGCATCTGCGACGGGAATTAGTCGCCTGGCATCTGCGTCGCGACTCCATTGCGTGGCTCAGGGAGCGCCTCGGCATTTCTGGTGATGGCGATGGAGAAAATGCATCGGAGGACCGGAGAATTGCTTCTCCAACTGCAGATCAAACACAAATAGTCTCTCTCACCCCTACGTCTCTAGAGGCTAGATACGCGCGGCTGGAATGGCAGGATGGTCGCGTGGGGAGGTTTAAAATCTCCAATTCGGGTCTCGTGGAGCGGGCGGTTGTCATTGGCGACTATGGCAGAGATAAAAGCATCGAAGATGCCCTGACCGGTGGTGATCGGAGGGTTGAAAACATCCTTGATCGGTTAAAGAACGCTAGCGATGGTTGAAATAAACAGGAAGCTCAAGGACCCAGAATCCTATGAATTATAGAAAGCTTCAAAGCGGTTGGGGCTGTCTTTGTGGCCTGTGTCTGATAATTCATGATACCAATCATAACTGATGTATTTGATCGCTAAGACGGGAGAGTAGAAAGACCAAGTCTATACAAGTGCAAATGTGCCCCAATGATCTGTCTAGGTGTCTAGGTAGTATTGTCCTGGCCACATGCGGTTGACAGAAACAAAATAACCATGCCAAGATTCATGCAGTCATTAGATGTCCCTGTAATCCAAACTGACGACAGATGCAAGAGTCGAAATAGTATCTACAAGATCAAAATGAAAGGGTGGATGCTTCCAGAAAAAATAAATAAAATAAATGCCATGTGAGATGCAGGAGGGAAAGAAGAAAACAAAAAATGGGTATCATCAAAGAACATTACATCAACGAAATCAAAGCCACCCATGCTGGCATATCATGGAAAACTCGAAGAGAGGAGCGTCTCCCACGTGCACGTTCTATATACCTCCAGATCTCCGGTTAATGGGCAGTTGCTGACGGCCTATTGTCGGCAAGGGGATTTTTGAGAGTCGGTACGTCTGGATCCAGACTGCTAAATGATAGCGATGGCAACGGTCCGTACGGCACTCCGTCCCTCATCTCAAGCCTTTTCCGCAGAATCGCCTCCTCCAGGTTCCAGCGGCGTTTCAGCCTCGCTTTCTTCACGTCAAAGGCTTGCAGGACCGCCTGCTCTTCGCGCTGATGGTCCATTTCTAGCTCTGCGATGGCTTCGGCATTCTTCGCGATCAGACTCTCTAATTCCTTTTCTAATCGCGAGATGGTTTCTTGCAGCTGCCGCTCCTGTCGGTCTCGGAGCACTTTGATGCGTGCCTCGTGCAGTCGATCCATGGAATCACGATCGAGGTACTCCTGCGCCAGTTGCTCCCTCTGCCGGCGGGTGACCTTCCGAGTCGGGTGAACCAGGTCAACACCCGAATCTGACCCCGAGGAGGGCGATTGGGGCGGGCTGCACGTGTTGACATAGCCTTCCATATATTTGATGCGGGTTCGAGAATTCCTTTTCTCCCTCTCAAACTCCTTCAACTGGTCCATTTCAATGGTCAGATGACGTTCCTCCATACGAGCTACATGGGCAGCATTCTGCGACATTAGGGTCAGTATATCAGTGGCGTACATCCACAATGGAACTCAGATAAAGTCTCACCTGTTCACGCCTAGCCGTCTCCATCCGTTCATTATCCAATTTCTTCTCAGCAATAGCGACGCTGTGCTTTTGCTTCAACGAGTCCAAAATCTCGTTTTGGAAGGCAATGAGGCGAAGCCTTTCCATCTTATGTGACTCGTACATTTCCTTCAGGTCCGGGTTGTCCAAGCTCCTCTGCAAGGCTGCCTCATCAAACAGTGGGACCTCCACTTTAAGTATTTCCTGTTCCTGTGGAGGCTCCGCAGAGTCGGGGATTTCTGCCTTGGCCTCGATAAGAACTGTGTCAATATTTCCCTCCTTTCTTTGTACAGTGATGTGTGTACTCGGAGGCAAGGCAACACTGGAAGTCGATCGGCGCTTGCGAAAAGGAAGCTTGCCAATAGCATTTATAAAGCTTGCTCGCTTCCGTCTGACTGAGCCCGCGACACTCGAGATCGAGCCATTGCGCTTTAGCGGGCTGATGTGTCCTGGCCTGCCATCGCTGGAGCTAAACGAAGTAAAACGCGTGGACAAAGAATCGACAGAGGGCAGGCTGCTGGAAGGGACGTTATCGGAGATAGTGGTCTCTGAAAACGAGTGCGCGAGCTGGTCAACGGACGTGGCACCGGGAGTGACACAATCCGAGAGCGAACTGCGCTCGAGGGAGTGCCGTGCCACGCTCGCGCAGAGAGGCGATGAACTGTCCAAAACACTTGACGAAATCGACGCCGCCAGCGAAGCCGCGATCTCTATCTCTGGCACTTTGAGCCCGAGCTCGCGCGCTTCCGCCAAGAGCTTCTCTTCGGCCTCCTCCTCGGTCTCGCCATCGCCAAGTCGGAGGACTTCTGTCCGGTACCGGTTTTCATCCATTGATGGCAAGGAAGCGGGCTCCCTTGTTGAGGCCACCTTGGCGAACATTGTTTGAGAGATCACAGAGGAATCAGGACGGGGAATTAGGTGTTATCTGCAAGGCCCTCCTGAACAGCCGCCCCAAGGATGCCCCACCGGCCCGCTGGCGGCATGAGATGGAGCAGACCGGCGACGGCGATTGAGCGTGCTGAAGGCGATAACGTTAGATGAGCAGAGGTGCCAGAGACTGCAACTGTGAAGCCACTGGGGATCAGTTGGGGATCCTGGCAAAAGGTCATGATGGGAGTTCTGGTGACCTGTTTTTTCCCTGTTCTTTGCTTGTCCAATCTCAGGGCTCATGCAGGGGAAGTGTTTTCGGCATTGCGATTGGCGCTGACCCCTCCGGTTTGGCCCTCCATGTGACCGCGGCCGATTGGGATTTTTTTTCTCCTGATGTCCCGGCCACGTGGTTGGCGGACCGTTCCGCCTATTCCGTGCAATTGATTCCGTCCCATTATTCATAGCTTGCTCCAATACCTGGTGTCTGGTTAGTCCTAAAGTTGATTGCACCGCAATAATAGGGGATGTTCTGACTGCAGCTGGCAGGCTGTTGAGCATACGTTGTATCTTCTGTCCACTGCATGTGCTGTGATCGGCCTAGGCGCCGACGAGGGCAGAGCCGTCCATTATGGATTGCGGCATCCCGACATCCCTGCCTGTTCAATCGAGGCCCTGGTCGTCTGATGTAGATAGATCTTGATCTTCGTCAGATCGCGGTATGGGTGGATGGAATTGAATTATGACACTGGCATGCGTTAGAGTTTAATTAAAGTGCCTAATCTAAGTAGCTAATTATAGCATATATCTCATCTACGGGTATCCCTGGATCTCTCACAAGTGACAAGCGCATTAGATCTTTTATTTTATTGTTCTTGTGATAGATCTGATGTTCTGCCAGTGGAGAAGACCCCGCAATCCGCAAGTGTAGAGAGCGAGTTTGCATGTGTTAGCGTTTATGTCATTCCAGAGTCTTTGGCATCTCGTCATAATGTCCTGAAGTTACACAGTGCCTGAGGAATACTGGCATTGTTTCGAAGAGTGGATTATTCGAGCTTCAGTTTAGGGCACCCCGTACCTATTTGGCATCCATGCCTCATAAGCTGAAACATATAGCAGTACACAATATATATTTTGCACTCTTTACAGACCATGCAACTCCGATATCGTCCAAGATATATATACTGAGGATCTTCCTCGTATAGATAAATCTAAATTACAACGGGCATAGGTCATTCGACTTCAACCAGAAGTACTGATAATACTGTAGGCACATCATTCTAGACTATTGTGACCGGGGCGTGGAGAAAGCATGAATTCTGTGGAATTAACCGTTACGTCAATGTGCCCTGTTGAGTGGGCCTCCCAGGTAATTGGGCCAGTAATACCACTCCCCACCGCTTTTGAACACGCACATAGTCCCCATTCGGTCATCGCCATCGGACGTAGCAACCCGGTGTTAGCGCCATTCCAACAGCTATCCAACTTATCAACTGCTTAAGCTGTTTCGTATCACTTCATGACCAAGTTATCGGATCATCACTTTTTTTCTTGTCTAACGCTTTGAATTGCACCAACTACAGACGCATGATCTCTTGGAAATCTGAGGAGGGAGCTTTTAGTATCTCCATCGCGATTCCCTCTACCAACACTATCGATTGACTCCACCGGCTGAGATGGCGCGACAAACTCGAGAATCCGATGTACATTACACAGTCTTCATCAGGCTTCCATTTCCTCGAGGGGACTTTATCGATCCTCCACCTGTGAGTTCTCTCCCAGTTTCATGCACTGTCAGAATTCTGACCAGCCCAGGCCGACTGGAATGCAGCCAAAGACCGCGCTCTCTGGGAAATCATCTCGAGACCTTCAAAGGGAAATGACATTGATTGTATGGCCACTACTCCTTTTGTGACGATGTGATTCCGCTAACTGCCATCAGGGAAAGCAATGTAGGTTTCATTTCTGCACACCCGCGGGGAACGTCCGGAACAGCTTTCTGACATTCATCACAGCGCTGACGACTTCAACGTGACCCTCCCGTTTCTTCTTCAGCAGGTAGCATGGCTATACGACCGGCAATTATCGCAGGTTCGAGCGCAGATGCGGAAAGTCGGCACTACACACTCCCACTCGCCGCCACCCTCGGTGTCAGGAAGTGGTGCGCTGGGTGGCCAGGCTATGAAGAGAGTAGTCAGTGGCGGTGGGTGTTACAGGAGCTCGGGCATAACTGCTCAGACAGAACTGACCATGGCAGGGTCTCGTGGTCCCTCGAGACTGTCAGTGCTACAGAAAGAAACTCCTCCCTCGCGGGCGGAGAGCAGTCCCGCTACAGTAACCCGTTCTAGAGGTAATTGCTACCCCCCATGTCTAATTTCCTAGGTTCCTTTGTTGCTAATAGGCCTCAGGTCCGACTTCGGTGCGGACGAGCTCGACAAACACCGTAACCCAGGCCAAGGTAGCGAGAGAACCGTCACCCCGGGGAGTCGTGCCGGCCGCTGCAAAAGAACGAGAGCCGTCCGGCCGAGGCGTGCCTCCCACGAGGCGGGAACGACCATCTTTGGCCATTCTTCAGAAATCGCAAAGGCTTGACGAGGAGAGTCCGCCATTGTCATCTGACGATGAGTCGGAATCGGAATCAGACGATGACCTTCCTAGCAGGATTCCCGGAGTCCGGCGGTTTGGCAAATTCTCCATGCACAAGGCTAGCCTCAGAGATGGCGAAGAGGAGGATGACGATGAATCACCCGCATTCCTACCTCTCTCCCGTGATGCGCCTCTCAGCACGCGGGAAACTGGGGATCTAAATGCCACTCTTCGTCTTGAAGCAGACGCCTCCGACGCGCAGCGACGACGCACCACAGAGCATGTTCCGCTCTCCAGACAAACGGTGCAAAGTCCATCCCTAAACAGCTCAGCCAGTTCTGGAGTTGCTGTTGGGAGGCCACCGACAGGTATCTCTCAACGAGCAGACCGTTCGTCAGGACCGCTCAGCCCACAGAGGCTAGGCGCACGACCTAGTCCACGACAGCCGGCATCAGGAAAGGAAAGCAGTGAGGAGACCCCTAGTATGGGTAGTAGCTTTAGTGACTTGGATGGTAGGCTGACACTAACTACCGGAATTCTTTCTTTCCTGTGAGGTCACGTAGCTAACAGTTTGCTTCCTAGACACTAGCGTCACTCAGTCCGCGCTGGAAGAAGCCCTCCTGAGCAACATGCAGCACGGTGGCATGGCGAGCCGGATGAGCACGATCAGCCAAGCTCTTCGCAGCCGTTATTTCTGATGTTTTGTTTCTGTACATATGAGTATATTTAAGTGAACCAGCGTATTTCTTACTTGGGAAGAAAGTAGTCATCGGATTTCCTATGGATTCAACTTGAGTGAATTGTTGACTCCAAAGTCGGCTTTTGTCCAATCAATTGAAAGCTGTATTTGCTTCTATGTATTTTGGCCCAATTGAAACCTCAATTCTCCAGTATTCTGTTCCCTCTACTAATCGATCTGTATAATCGCCAATCTAGCATCCCTACCTGGATTATGTCGTAATCGTTCCCCATATGGACCTAGGTGCTGAAACAGCTTAGTCATTCGCTTTCTTTCTTATGATTGGCTCTAAGTACCGAGGAGTTAAATCAGTCTGCCCCTCAGCCCCTTCACTCTCTTTTAGAACACTGCCGCAGTATGCCAGGCCCGGTGATAACAGTAGTACGGAGAGATGTTGGGAGTGGAAAAATGATTAGTAACCCGTATCCGAGGAACATGGACGGTTAACCCGTTAACTCCGGCATATGTAGCTTGCCGCAAGAAACACAAGGGATTGAACGAACAAGATAGAACTTCCAATTATCGTCGTGTAAATCAAGTGTCAAGTTATCTACCCAATTCATCCTGCAATCAATCTCAACTTTATTTTTTTTTTCCGTTCTTGCGGCAAAAAAAAATATCTGAGGTTGTTCTTCCGGATGGCAGGGACATCCGTCGTGAATTGATGATACAGCACAACTGAGAGTTCCACTATCTACGGAGTACATTTCATCACTCCCATCACGGCAAGCGTGCAATTCAACTGCGAGCTGCCAGATCTCCGTGCGGCTGAATTTTTCCTCATCTCTCGAAGTCAGCGAGTATCGACCCACCATTTGTGTGGGATTCTTGATTGTATCGATACTATCTTCAACGTCGTCATTCGGCTGGCTCAGATTGCATCCTATCCTGCAGTTGGTTGCCTGAACGCCTCAACGTGGTATCTAGGCATCAACTTATCTTCTCAACATAACATTGTGCTTCTCTGTACAGCTGGAATAGACAATTGGCCAGTCGCCAGCGATTTGCATATCATCTTCTGAGCGAGTTTTGCTTGGAACCAAACGATATTATTTATATGTTCTTTTCCTTAGCTTCTACTCCCTGATCCAACATGTCTCAGTCAACTACAACACAACCGCAAGAGTCTCCAACAGAGGCGGAATCGAACTACTTCAACAGCTATCCCCCACCGAAATCACTGAAGAATCATGAAGCTCTTGCGAAGGCATTCATTGAATTCCACGTGGAAGCCAATCGAAGGGTCGTGCTGGTCACGTCCGGCGGCACGACCGTGCCGCTGGAAAACCAGACGGTGCGCTTCATCGACAATTTCTCTGCCGGTACGCGAGGAGCGACGTCTGCAGAGTACTTCCTGGAGGCGGGCTATGCGGTGATTTTCCTCCACCGGCAGTTCAGTCTCCTGCCTTACTCCCGGCATTACAGCCATTCGACGAACTGCTTCCTCGATTTCATGGACGAGGCCCCGTCCGATTCCAGCTCCTCGGACCAGGGATGTATCGTCGTCCGGAGCGAGTATCAAGATGCAATGCGCGACGTCCTGCGCAAGTACCGCTACGCGAAGCAGAACAACCTCTTGCTTCTCCTTCCCTTCGTCACGGTGACGGAGTACATGTTTGAGCTGCGGTCGCTGGCCAACTTGATGAAGCCTCTGGGGGCCAATGCCCTCTTCTACCTCGCTGCGGCGGTCAGTGATTTCTTTATCCCGCGCCACCGCATGGCAGAGCACAAGATCCAATCGTCCGAGGTCCCTATCACGGATTCGGACGTCTACACAGGATACAACGAAGACCAACCGTCGCACCGCAGCAAGAAACTCATCATCGACCTAGACCCGGTCCCTAAATTCTTGCATCGGTTGGTTAACGGGTGGGCGCCCGAGGGAAGCATGATCGTGTCCTTCAAGCTCGAGACGGACCCCAGCCTGTTGGTCTACAAGGCCCGGACATCGCTGCAGCGGTACTCGCACCACCTCGTCATCGGCAACTTGCTGTCGACACGGAAGTGGGAGGTCGTCTTCATCACGCCAGACCCGCCCGGAGAGCGCTGGATTCGCGTGCCCAAATCGAAGCGGAGCAAGAGCATCTCGGGGGCGGAGGATCAGGTTGGTCTGGCAGAGGGCAAGAAGTTGGAAGATGAAGAAGACAGCCAGGCACAGGACGAGTCGTCTGCTAGCAAGGAGGGGATTGAAATTGAGAGCTTGATCATCCCGGAGGTGGTCAAGATGCATACGCAGATGATCGAGAGGGCGAGAAAAGGTACACAATAAAGGACTGGTCTAAAAAAAAAAGGGAAGGGAGGGAAAAAAAAAACGAGAGAGAGAGAGAGAGGGAGGTCTTAACCCAGTGTATCACCTGTTGATTACTATATGTAGAGGCCTGCGATAGAGCATACATCATGAGATGGGCAACGAAATAAGGAATAATATCTTGAATTCATTAATGCTTGAAAAGATGATTACGGATCATACCTTACCCAAGATTCCACCCTGTTGAAGTCCATTAAACAGACAAACGCCAATGCTATGTACAAGAAATACAAAATTTGTGGCCAGAAAAAAAAGAAAGAAAGAAAAAAAAGAAGTGGAAGCGATATAAGCAACCCTCCAAGCAGACTTTTTATATCATAATAGCAAAATTGCCGGACTTGCAGTGACAAGATTTTTTTAGACCCTCACTTAGTCCCAAACTGCCTCATCGCAAACACCCATTACATTCATGGTGGCATTGATGCGATGGACCGCCCAGCCGGACTGGACTCCGGGCTTTTTCATGCCCAGCCGCGGTGAATTGGACGTGCGACACTTGCTCCGACCGTCCGCTTCATTGTGGACATACGAATACTGCATACAGTCCGGGTCACGACGGCATCGGGTCTCGCAGTCGCGAACGGATGCGAATTCCCCTTGCTGCTCGTTCTCGGAGAGATTGTCCCAGTCTGACCGGGGCCCGATCGTGAGCTCCGGGAAGATGCGTTCTCGGAAGACGTCTGAGTGTAGGAGGAGCTCGTGGTTTTTCTGTTTCGATCTGTTAGCTCTCTGCCAACTGGACCGTCAATTAACAGCATAGGTCAGTACGAACCTTGATAAACCACTCCTGATCGAACCGCCACATCTGCTCCACATCAAAGGGAGTCAAATGGTGGAAGCCCACGACGGGGTAACACCAGGGTTGGCGGTAGAAGGCGTTCGTGAGAGGTTCGATCTCGCCAAGTCGAGAATTCTGCAGCAGCGGCCACGAGAAGTTGAGAGGGACGCCGGCATCGGCCAGCACCTTGCCCAGCACACAATCCCCCGCCCAATGGCCATCCGTATACGCATCCAGTTCAGCAACGCGAGTGCGACGGTACTCTGATGCCCGCTGCATCGCCGTGCGGGAGATTATGAAGCCCGAGCCGCCGTGCGCAAACAACACGTCTGCAATCTGCGTCTCCGTGCCCAGGTAATGAAGCTGGTCCGGATCTAGCCTGGCCAGCCAGGCCATCAGATTGGGCCACACGATGTGAGTGTCTGCCTCAATGAACACATACCATTTGGCATCGGGCTTCGCCTGAAGAGACTCATCGATCATGGGCAGAAACTTCCACTTGTCCAGCTTCCAGCCGGGATTGTTGGGCATGCCGAACGCTCCGTTCTCATCCTCCGTGGCGTCGCTGGGCAAGAGGCCCGTTCGCCCGTACATCTGCAGGCGATTATAGAGATTAAAATCGGGGACATTCAGTTTGACGTCGTTGTTGACGCTACGCAGCACATCGTGCACCTGAACGCCGCCGATCTTCTCGGCAAAATCGGAGAAAATCACATAATGCGGGATACAGCGAAACGTCGTCCTCAGATGAACGGGCACTTTTTCCAGCGCCTCCGTAACGCCGGTTTTCAGCACCACCAGGACATCCTCGATGCCCGGGAGTGGAGGAC
>NW_027192400.1:285949-290981 GCF_041956645.1 Rasamsonia byssochlamydoides | reverse complement strand
GAGGAGGAGGAGGAGGAGGAGGAGGAGGAGGAGGAGGAGGGCAAAAACCATTGCGACCCCCTCAACAACTGGAAGAGAATCACAAAGCCAAGCAAGGGGGCAACGAGTGAGATCCAACGACGTGACCGGCGGCGAAGAGGAAGCATGAGGGGGGAGAACGAGCGGCAGGCGCAGCAACAGTGCCCGAGGAAAACATTAGATAAGAATCGAAGACAGAATCTGGAACGTTTTTTATGGACTGCAACACATGCTTCGAGTCGAATCAAGTTGGAATGGAATTTCCACCTGTGGTCAGCAGTTAATTAATCAATTTCTGCCATCTGGAAGCACGGATACTGATATTTAGAGTGTTCGCGCCCCAGGCACCTACAGTGGCACCTCCAGTGGCACATACACAGGGGCGACCCGACTGGCCGGTTGCCGCCGGGTGCGGATGCCAGGGGGGAGACAGCTGAACTCTAGGCAGTCCCTGACACCAACACTTGAACAACACTCGCTGGGGTCTGACGCCACCGATGCTCCCTCCACTTAGTCGCCTAGCGAGTCCACCGAGTCCACTCTCTCAGTTGTTCGCAGTTTCAGATTCAACGATCCGCGTGGAAGACTCGACGTAATACGGTGGACTAATGGGGAGCCACAGCCGATCTGCAGGTCATCCGGCTCGCGTGGGAAGTTGAACACGGACGGAGTAGGAGGAATTACGGACAACACAACAGCAGGTCAATAATGCAACGATTGTTGAGACAAGACAGACTCCTTGAACCTTCCAATCCAGCCCGCCCCTGCAGGACCAACCAACATCATCCCGGAAGCATGCATATGTCTTATTAATTGCATCATGCTCACTGCAGTTATGCAGCATGCAGCGTACTCCCTCCGGACGAACCATCAAACTCGACTCCTATTAAACAAGTCATAGCTTTTGGAACACGAGTACGGCACAGACAGTTAGACAGTTGGACAGTTTAGGTACTCCGTAGAGTCTTGGCGATCGCATACTCTAGTAACGAACACCAATTATTTTACAAAGTCATCGATGACGTAGCTGTAGCTTGTCGCTCCCTTGGAACCTACAGCTACTCCGTACCTTGGCAGAGTATGGCGTGGTCGACTCCATTTTTAAAAACAGTACAGAGTACTCTGTAGTTTAAGGGGGATCTTCCAGAAGTCTAAATTTGGACCAGTGGACTAATACTAATTATTAGGACAACTCTAACTACTCCGTACGGGCCTTTAGGTAAGTTAACACGTTGCAAACTTCAAAGATGGACAGATAGATAATATCTGTAGATAGATAGGTATCTGTAGAACACACTCTCTTGTATGTACGGGAGCATAATCGTGTTATTGAAGTGAGTCAGTGTCTGTCTGCGAACGAAGAACTTGGGAGGGAATTAATTAGGGAGCATCGAAGTATTATATTAGAGTATGTACATACAGTATATACGGCGTATGAATCGCTTTATTTATCTATCCGACCAGTGACGTAATCACGATCATAGTCGAGGAACGGGATATACCACCTAGGTACCTAACATGTATGCATGTACTCCGTGCTCCGTACTCTGTACTACTAAGAGAAAGAGCATCTCATCCCTTATTTATTTTCCTTTTTTTTTTATTTTATATCCCCCCCGTTCCGACATATATATAGGTTTTTACTTGCGGATCCTAGGTGGACTTGGACTCGAGGATAATAAGCAGTCCTGTCATACTAAGAGTTGTAGTGTTAGTCGAAACAGATCGTCTTTTCATCGTTTCCTCTGACGGGAAAGTCAGCTAGTATCCATCTAATCTAAGATGATCATGCTGCAAGTGGATAGATCTACGTACGATATTTCAGGGGAAGGGTGGGCGTGAGCGATGCTTCCTTATTTATCTTTGGGCAAAAAAAGGGGTATATCAAGAGACCTTGGGCAGGAAGAAAAAAGGAATAAAAAGAGAGAGAGAGAGAGAGAGAAGTCTGTTCAACGGTTCGATAGGAATACGATATATATACTGGCTATGTACACCTTTTGTAGCACTCTACACTCGACTCGCGAGGTTAGTCCCAATCCCAATCCTCATCCGAATCAAGATCATCCTCCGCATCATCTGCGTCTTCGTCTTCGTCGTCCTCCTAAAAATCCCGCAGAGGTAGACCGTTCTCAGCGTCTCCATCGTCCTGAAAATACGGCAAGGGAGGCGCCTCTGGGTCCATCATGCACTGGTCAACTCTCATGATCTGTTTGCCCGTGTCCCTGGCGATCTGAATCACATCCCTGAAGTACTGCACCGTCGTAGGACTGAGATAGTGCATCACGACGAGATCTCCGCCCCGATCAACGTCGCGCTGAAAGGCCTCGAGCTGCTTCTCCGGCGTGTCGGAGTCTGCATATAGCCAGTCTTCAATATCCACACTCCAGTTCACAATGTATGGATCGCTGAGGAGGTCCGCAAGTCTCTGTCTGGTTCGTGCACCGACAGTGCCATACGGAGGACGGAAATAGCGAGCTGCAACATAACATCAGTTTTGCTGTCTATATTTATGATTTCCGATTGACTTGCATTCCACCCCCAGAATGTCCTGGATAGCCCTGTAGCCTTCAACAATTTCGTCGTCAATCTGCTCAACAGTCTCGAGTCCTTCCATCCTGTGGCTAATGGTCAGCTCAAGACGCGGAAATTTTGGATGTGTTGGCGGATCGCGGGATTACTTTGGATGCGTGTACGAATGAAGTGCCACCTGATGGCCTCGATCGAGCATTTCTCTGTAGACCTCAGCGAGGTTGGTGTCCGGAGCCTCAAGACCATTACCAACAACGAAGAACGTAACCAATATATCTTCTTCTTCCAGGATACGCATAACCTCCTGAGCTAATTGAGGATCTCCGTCGTCGATTCCAAATGCAAATGAATTCGGTCTCTTGCATTTGAGAACCAAGGTCCCCGTCGCCAGTTTCTCAGGTACCGTGAAGCTGTCAGGGATGTTGGGAACGATCTCGACCCTGTACAGGGTAACTTCATCTTCCGTGTAAAAGCCATGAAAGGACACCGACATTACTCGCGACATGTCGATGGAGAAATGAGCCAGAGGAACGTAGATGTCGCCGTCCAGAGCATAACGAGACGCTTCAACACTGTCCGACGTGTCTGGGTACGGAGCTCGGTCTGGATTGCAGTCTTCGTTATGCTGATTGAGAGAGATGCTGAACTTGTTGGTCCCAGAGAAAATCACATGCAAGTACATGTCATCGTATCCCGTCATGTCGAGGCAGGATGGAGAGACCTGGGTGTGATAGTTGTGGTCCGGGTTCGTGGGCAAGAGCCGGACGTAACCTCCTCCATACTCCACGGGCAATTCCTCCCCCGCTCCGTGCCAGGCATCAAGATCATTGACAGGGCCTCCTTGGAACGAGTCAATGACGAATCCATCTCTCTTGACGGTGACTGGAATTCTCCCAGTGATGCCACGCACCAGCATCAGCTGAATGCAACCGAGACTAGACGCCAACCCAGTGAGGACGCGCATGATCTCAAGTTAATAATGCTCTGGAAATGAAGGAGTCGAGCTATCCCAACAAGGTCTGCTGCCTGACATACGTCGATAAAGATAAGATATGCCGGTCTCTAAGACATGATGGGTAAACACAGACGAAAAGTCGAATCTGCATGATGCTGGACTATGGTCTATGCGCCTGTGTACTGATTGCCAGGATAGGAAAGAACGAGCTATTAACATCTACAGAAACAGCAAGCAGCCAATACCCATCTTTTTCGGTTACAAGGAGTTAGATAAGATGATTTCGTAACTTATACGCGTGTATTCTGTACAATACCTCTTTTAAATTCGATCGATATCAGTTGAAGCTTGAAACATCCATGGAAACGGACCTGTAAATTGGCACGAATAGTGGATGCTGAGAATCGCAGTGGTCCATTTTATCTACGTCAATCCAGTTGTTACTGTAGAAAGAATGTGATTTTTTTCAAGAAAATAATTGGCACCTTTGAACGCTTTCGATTCCCAATCACTATCAGACAGGTTTTCCCTAAACAGATCTCCCATCCGCACAAGAAAACGTGCTTTCGGGCCAGAATGAGCATGATAATATAAACATACACTTCGAGACAGAAGAAAATGTAAAGGCCACCAAGAGATCACGAGTCCTTCCAGCCTGCAGTCAGGATCTCTTCTCTTCAGAGTATTAGAGAAATGATCAGCCGTGGCCGGATGGTCCCAAATCTAAGTAAAAGCCGTAATCTTCCTTACTGAACTCGATCGAGAAAAAAAATAAAGGTGAAGCACAATTTTGATCACCACATACCAATATCTAAACACCTGAAACGTGACCACGGAAACCCCCTCATTGCGCGCTTGACGCCAGTAGCATCCGTCACTGGTTGACAAGACTGTCACAAAATGCTTACCAACCATACGAGGGCTCCGGCTCCGGACGAGCAGCAGGCTTAGGGGACGGGGCTCTCGGAGCAGGCGCAGGAGCCGGAGCAGCTGCGGGAGCCTCATTGTTGTTATCACTTTTTCCCCAGCTATTCCACGCGTCATCCCCATTTTCCTTGTTGTCCTCTCCCTCTGCGTCGGTGTCGTCATCGAAGGTGACGACGCCATCGGCAGGCTTGACGTCCTCCAGAAAATCTGGGATCTGTTGATGGCACTCCATTAGGATCTTGACAAGATCAGAGGCAATCTCCGAGTCCTTGTCATGATTGAAGAACGAGGTGGCCAGTCCCTCATTTCCAATACGCGCAGTACGTCCTGCCGAGGTGTCAGCACGTTTCTGATATCTGTATACAGTGGTCTTGGTTACCGATGCGATGGATATACTCGTCGATACCGCCGTAATTGACGCTGGGCAAATCATAGTTGATGACGTGCATCACATTCTTGATGTCGAGACCACGGGCCGAAACCCCAGTCGCAACGAGGATAGGAGATTTGGCAGTGCGAAACGCGCGTCTGACAAGCAAGTCAATAAGACAGTTTAGAATGGTGCTGTCGGATTCTTCTACTCACATAGCGTCCTCCCGCTCT